>NC_040245.1:29279848-29582878 GCF_001444195.1 Xiphophorus couchianus | reverse complement strand
TCAGTTCATCCCATCTCTTAAACCAAGTTTATCACTTTGTCTTGATTCAACCGTTCTCCAAGGTTGGAGCATGCTTTCTAAGGAAACAATAGAGCGAAGGGTGTTGCTTACCTGTGAGCAGCGGTTTTGTTCTGGTCTCTCTTCTTTTGCTTCCTCTCTCCATTGTTGGTCTCCAGGGAACCTGCTCCCATCACCAGGGCTGGCTTCATAGAACAGGGCTCGTCCTTTAACCTCTGGGTGGGGCGATGTATGGGGGCACCCAGCAGTGGCCCCTCGCCTTCCCCTCTAGACAGACATTCGTAGCTTTGGTCCGCAAGGCATTCTGGATAGAGGTAGTGGCTGTGTTGGGGCTCCACAGCCTGTGCCTGAGCCGGCTGGTCTAGGTCTCCTATAAAGCTATGGTACGGATCCGTGCTGGCCATGGACTGATGGAAATAGCTGTCACCGGCCACCATTGTCTCTTGGGGAAGACTTCCAGAGAGTCCGCCATCCTTGCTGCAGTGCAAGACCTCAAGCCCTGCGCTGTCGTAACTTACATTGACCTTCACGTTGTGCATCAGCTGTCCTTCTCGCTTGTGGTGGCCATCGTACGAGCCACCCAAGCAGAAACCTCTGGCAATCTCTTCACTGCAAAACATTCCTTCGGAAAAACAGTAACTTTCCTCCTCCTTCAACGATAAAGCACATTCTCTCACCTTCTTCACGCTCCCGATGCTGTTCTTGCTCACGGTCTTCAGTGTGGAGTAGTGGTTCACGGAAAACTCCGTGCTCCCTGAGTAACATCCCCTGGAGCCCCATGTTTCCAGACCCACTTCGTCGCCGACTTTCACCGACTCGCCCAGGATCCTGCGCCCGTTGTTGTGGTGGTAGCGGTGGTGGTAGCTGTACGGGGCGGGCCGTGCAATTTTGGTTCTGCTGATGGGACCGCCACAGAAGCTGGCCAGGTCCAGTTCCCCTGTTGCCAAGGTAACTACCACAGGGCTGGTTTCTGATTGGCTGGTCCCGTATGAGCCATAGGGTAACTGATAATAAGACTGGGAGCCCATGGCTTGGGAAACCTTGTCACATTTTGAGGATTTCTCCAACTTATTTGTGGTGGATGTGGACTCGGAGCGGAAGTAGTCCTCCAGCTGAGCCAGCTCCTCCTGCAGTAGGGAGGTCATAACCTCCAGATCCGAGGGCACCTTGACATCTTGTTCTAACGGCGAGGGTGGAAGAGATGAGCTCGGAGAAGACTCGGTCGTTGACACAAATGAAGACAAATCAACTTTCTCTGTCATCCAATCAGAGAGACCATCACCTAGAAAAATGTGATATAAAATCATAAGAATGTGTTAAAAATTTTTTTTAAAGAAATCCATTTTGTTGCAATTGTTTGAATAAAATATGCACAATAAAAATGACAAAAACAGAAAAAAAAATATCAAAAGAAGCGAGCATCAATTTGAAAAGGCTTAAATCAAAAGCAAGCAACACATCCGATAAGATCCAAGCGAACAACTAACCGATCATCTGAAAATGATTGAACAGCATCGTCTGCATTCGATAAAAATCCACTTAGCAGTACTCACTGTACGACATTAGCCCCCGTGCTGCACTGCGGCTCCGACCTCGGGATGTGGAAAAATAAAAAACCGTCTTGGCAAAACTCACCAATTAAGCGCTGCCTCTCCGCTAGCTCCGCCCCCGACCTAAGCCGTGATTGGCTATGGTTAGCCTGTGGGAGAGGGGGAGAGCCGAGCTCGCCTGTGGAAATGGGGGGAATTTTCTTGCGAAGGATCGATGCCGCCATCGTGCCGACTGCTTCGATCGTGTTGTCCAAAAGCACAAACCATGCGCTGGCTGGAGGCGAGAGTTGTGGAATTAACTGTAGACCTGTGAAAAATTTTAAGAAAGCTGTTAAAACCAACAATATTTAATTGCATATCAATTCATAATAACGCAAGACAAAAAAAGAGTCCATTTAAAAATGGCTAAACATGTTTGTTTTTTTTAAGTTTAAATAATTTCATATAAATTCTCTTAAATTGAATCTGTTGTTTACCTGTAATTTTACAGTGTAAAGGGCGTATTGGATTTATGGCATTTACTACAAAATCATTACTTGAGCAAAATCTCTACACAAATTTTTTTTAGATTTTTAATAAAATACCCTTAAACAAATAACAAAAGTAAAGCCAAACTGTTTTAGTTTTAGTTTGGGGATAACAGGTTTGTAGAACAAAAATATTTAGAATTTAAAGTTTACTAGTAAACCAAAGTGAAACATGTCCCTGGGGGTTTTTTATAAACTGAAAAAAATTTTCTTTTTTAATTAAAAAAAATTCTGCTAGTCACTATAAATAGAAAAATCAATTAAAGTAGCGTTTCAAGTTAATAACTACACTAACCAATCAGTAAAACAAAGTGTTCGAATGCCTAAAAGTAAGTGTTAACTAACTAACAGCTGTTGTTTCCCTGCTAACTTTCCTCTGCCCCTCCAAAGCAGTACTCACCCCATACTTGCTCTGTTGTTTTGTAGGAGCAAAGCAGTCGAAGCTTAACGTCGCAGAAGGAGGACGCCGTTCAAAGAGCCATTATTTCGCTTTTGGAACTCAGGGACTCTTCATGGAGCGCTAGAACCACGAACAGACTTGCAGACAGAAAGTTTTTAAATCCGCTACTTCTCCAACTCCTAATGCCCAGACCTGATCACCTAGCTGGAGATCAATCCGCAGTTTCCAGACTTCTCGCGGTCGTTACGTCATGAAGCCGGGGACTTTCCCATTATCCAGAGACCTCGGGCTGTTTGCGTCAACGGCACGAGCCCGTCCGACAGGTGCTGCTCCAATTTAAGTCAATACCATGGTGTTACTTTTACTTTCTTTTCAAGAAATGTAATACTTTCCCACCGGAAAAAATAGTTTCGCTTTTCTAAAGCTATTTATCTTTACTTTTAGAAGATTTAAAAGTTGTTAAAGAAGCCTAAATGGATGTGTGTAGTTCGTAAAATAAGAAAGCTAATAACCGTCTGTAAAGCCCCTCAGTTACCTATTTAATTCACTTTCTCATCACGCGAGAATCAAACTATTTAATTAAAAACAAAACAAAAAAAACCCCAAACAGACAGCTTGGATGAATAATGAACATGTCGAACAGATGGAACACCCGGCACTAGTTTCGGGTGCGCTGCAGCGGAAGGACATCGTGTTGCAGTTCGGAGTAGTAACTTTAGTTGCAGTCCTGTTGCATCAGATCCGCAAGGGATTCGCTGAACGCTGTAACATTGTGGCCCCATCATTGGTTTATCAGGGGGAACTTTTCTATTCCTATTGGCCCTGCCATCACTTATTCTCTGATTGGTAATCATTAGGCATTAACACCAACCTGGGACCTGAGACCAGAGCCTGGCGGACTGTGGGTCAGAAATAGTGGCGCGTGGGGGGAAAGGAGGAAAAACTCACCTGCATCTGGAATTATACATAATCAGCAAATGCTATTTTTTCCCCCTCAATTAGTTTTTAGTATTTGGCGTAACATGTGTGGATATATTTTGGACTTATAGGAATTTGAACTTTTTAAGGAAAAAGTAACAATCACTTTACTAAACATTTGTAAAGGAATTCAGATCTTTTCTTTTACAGATCTTTAATCCTAGTTATTTTCTGCCTTAGTTTTTATGTTTTGGGGTTTTTTTTTCCTCAAAGAAAACAGAAGTGGGCATTGATTTTAATGTTTGAAATACCAAATTATATGCCATTTAAATATATTTTTAAAATTATTCATTTGTTTATTTTGATATATAGTATCAGTCATTATCACACTACTACTACTACTACTACTACTACTAGTAATAATAATAATAATAATAATAATAATAACAACAACAACAACAACAATAATAATAATAATAATAATAAAGGAAGTAAATAAATTACAAGAAATGGAAGAAATTTTAAAATTTACATGAATTAAAAATAATAACCTGGATCTGCTTTATCAACTGTCATAAGTTAGTTAAAGTCGAAAAAATGACGCTTTTATTCATTTCTTTGATCTACGATAGAATTTGAACACAGAGGCAAGTTTGTGTATATGTATTTTTTATGGCACACTATTTATTAGATGAAAACGAGCTGATAATGAAGGGTTGTTTTGGTCAATGATGTCTTTTCCCATAAATGTTCTTACAGTGTGAGAGCTAGATGCAGAGAGAGAGAGAGACCCAGCACAAAGGCCTCCATGAAGACCGCCTCTGAAAATGTCTTCAACTTTTAACAGGAGTCACACAAATGTATCTTTAAGAATATGATTGAAAAGAATTTTATGATTGTGTGGTAAACAAGTGTACAGGGCTTCAACTGGTCTTTATTCTTTTTAAGATTTAGACCATTTTGAAATGTCACAGAAAAGGTGTTGAGTAGCAAGCAGCTACATGCTAATAATAAAAAAAATATTGTTGTAGACAGTAGCTTCAAATAACTTCTGATGGCTTTAGTTAGTTAGATTAATCAATAATAAACCGAACAAAAAACAGTTGGAAACAGTCAATAGCCTAGAGAGAATGAAACACCTCAAAATGCTGGTAAAGCAAGCAAAAAAAAAAAAACACAACATAAACTACCAGTGCTTAGTTTTAAAACAATTTGCAACATTAAGAGCATTTAAGTAAGAATTAGACAACAATTAGACAAATGATTTCAAATCTTTCCAGACATCTAAACATCCACACAGAACAATTTTAGCCAATCGTGACGATTTAATAGAGTCCCTGTAGATTCTAGACAATTGGCCTTAACTCCTAAAAACTGTAAGAGGATGAAGATCTAAAGTTTGTTGAGTTTAATAAAAATAGATATGAGTTTAAAATATACTGTATGTCAAAATACTGAAATTGATCTGAAAGCTGATGGTTTAACAGTTTTCCCCAGATTTGTGCCTCAACACAATACTGAAGTCTACAGGTAATTCCTTTATTTTCATACTTGATGTTTGACCTCTGACCTGCACTGTCAACTGTGGAGCCTATTATTGACAGGTGTGTGCCTTTCCGGTCAACTGTGTACACCATTTAATAAACTTGCAATAAATCTTAAAAACCTTTTTCCACAGTGTGGAAACAGGTGGAATATGAAATATAAAATCTGGAAGTGAAGTCAAGCGCTGTGAAAACTTTCCAAATCAATCCATGACAACCAGCGAAAGTTTTTGTTTTCTTTCTATGATGTGGAAGATACAAGTGTGCACTTCAGTAAAATGAATTACAATCTTTCTGAGGTTTTCTTGTTTGTACATAATCTACCATCAGCATTTATATCAACTCTGTTCCACATTCTTGAACACATCATGGTCTAATAATTATATCTGTCAGGCGTTAGAAAAATGTTAATTTGAGGGGGAAAAAATTTATATTCATATTTTCCTTCAACTTTTCTGTTCTATTAAAAACAGCCATTCGCTGTATGTCTCTCTCTCTCTTTGCCCTTTTTCCTGTCCAACGAGTAAAAAAATAAGGCACCAGACAAAATATGTAAAAATAATAAACATACACATGTATGATTTTGCATATGTTGTCCATACTACCTTTTATACTTTTAATATTATTACATCTTAATGGTTTTTAGATATATTGTTTAGAAAAGCCAATCTATGGACACAAATTAGCTTACGCTACAAGCACCATGGTAACTGCTGCTTTATTCACGTTATCTGTGTTGATGTGTTTCTGTCCCTATCAAATAAACCTAATAAATAAATCTTGCTTTTTATAGTTATTGTACTAATGATATTTAAGTGAAATGTGTAAACAGTTAAAAGACTGGTCTTATAATTAAAATAAAAAAGTACATATTTCTTATATTTTCTGTCTGGAACCAGGGATTATAATGACTGACTTCAGTAAATGAGGAAAATGAACAATAATTACTGTCAACATTCATTCGCTTCTAAACTTCTGACTTTCTCTCCTAACATAAATTCATATTTCTTTCAGGTAGAAACACAACACTGATGTTAGGCCATGATTTGAAGCCTCTGACTCCGCAGCGGAGTCACAGTCCGGTAGACTCTGTTCGTTTGGGAACCAAAGTTGCAACATTTACTTCACTTTTCAGCTGCTGCAGTTCAGTTTCACACTGCACTGAGTCAAATGAGCCAAACCCTTTTAAAGCCATGTCCCTCCGACCCTCAGTTACCAACCAACAACCACCGAAATGCAGAGAAAAACTGAAAAAGTTCAACTGTGATTCCACAGGAGCACAGCTGCAGGACAGGTGTAACTCGATAAAACTCAGGTCCTCGATATCTCTGAGTGTGGTTCTGACGTGGGGCTGAGTATTTATCACGGTGTTTATCATTTAGCATGAAATCTTATCATGATAAGAATTCAGATTTATTGTTGTCATGATAAAATTCAAGTATTGATGTTATATATATATATATATATATATATATATATATATATATATATATATATATATATATATATATATATATTCAAAATTCAAGTATTGATTTTATATATATATATATATGATCACAAATGATCACTTTTTGTTACACGAGAGCTTCAATGAATATCAGTAAATTTGAAAACATGATTAGATGTAATTACTGTGTGCAGGTTTAGTGAGGTGAATAATTCCAGATGATGTCCTTATAGAGCATATTGTTCCTGAAATGTTTTCAAGAACAATATTTGTGTTTGTGGGTCTATGAATACTGTGTCATACATTTCCCTAAAAAATAAGAAATAAATAAGCTTTTTTTTAATCACAATCTTTATCATTATCATTACCACAAAATATCACTGTAAAATTCTAAGTACATATCGCCCATCCCTATCTTGACTCAGTGTCAAGCCAAGGATTTGATTTTTCCCACTGGCTTTTGCTGCTTTTACTATCAAACATCTTCCTTGCACTCAACTTTCCATTAAAGTGACAAATCTGTGAAAGGTGGTTCTAAATGCTGTTGAATAATGAGGTGTGTTTAGTGTGTTTTTTTTATTTTTTACACACAATGGTCTAAGCATTTGTTTCTCTTATTTTACAAATGATAATGTTGAATCTGCTGTGTGTTTTGCGTACTGGAGGGCAGATATAAATCATTTTCAGAATGTCCTGATCATTTTTGGTTATGTGTGATGCATAAAAATCCCAAAATTAAAAGGGACTGTTTTCGTATTTTTTGGATTATTTTGGTGATAATTTATATTGTGCAGATGAATTTGAAAACCAATAAATAACAGCCCACAACAGTGGGAATGCATAAGAGTTCTTCATGTCACAATGCATGGCCTGGATGTCATGTCACATGTCCCCCATATAATTAAAATATGAACTTTAGTGAATCATTAAAACAACAAACCTGTTCATGTATGTTGTGGGTGTTGGTGCTGTGCGTGGTGTGTGTGTGTGTGTGTGTGTGTGTGTGTGTGTTGCTCTCTGTGTATCTGCTGCAGATTGAATGTGTTGGTCCTGGTGAAAAGTGATGATGATTGGCTGTATTTTAATGATCACTACTCTCATTTTGGCTGGCTGTCTGTGTGTGCGTGTGTGTGTCTGTTTGTTTGTGTATATGTGTGTGTGTCTGACCTCCCCAGCATGACGGGCATCATGACAGGCGACAACACTGCTGAGGTCGTACAGTCAGGATGACACCTAGCCAGTCCCGCTGGCCTCATTAGCAAAACTAAGATGTCTCCCCACACGGATCCCTGGCCTATCCTCTGCCTGCCCGACAAACCAGGAGCTGATTGAAGCAGCCAGGTCTTCCTGTTGCTATAGTAATAGGCAACAGTGGCTCATCAACCCCCCCTCAGAAACATGGTTTTGGCATTCCTGGAGCTGTGGGCTTTACGGCCTTCCCCCTCAGAGCTCCTACACACCCCCACGTTGTTTATGCAGGCGCTGCGTTTTTGCCTACAGCAGCTGTTTTTGGTGAGCTGTGTATGAATTTTGAATCTCTGTGGGTCACAAGGATCAGAAAAAGTTGTGGAGTGGGAGCGCACAATTACAACCACAAACAGACGAGCGCAAAGAAGCACATTAGAGACCTGCTGAAGACAAACGGCTTACTGGTTTTTAAATGTTTTCCAACGTCAAAAAAAAAAAAAAAAATCTGAAAAGTGTGGCAAGCGCTTGGTGTTGTTGCTCCTAAATAAGATCCAGCGTGAGCAACAGAAGACACCTAATTAGTAAACAGAATCCACCCGTGTGTAATTTATCATGAGTATAAATGCAGCCGTTCTGTGAAGACCTCACAGGTTTATTGGAGAACATGAGAGAAACAAAACAGCATCATGAAGACCTCTGTTCAATCAAAACCATCTGAAAATGGAAAGGCAGCTGGAAGCCTACCAAGACACGACTGTCCACCTAAACCAGGGGTCAGCGACCTTTACAGCCCTGAAAGCCATTTTTGTCTTCAGTCCAGCTAAACAAAATACAACAAGAGGCCAAAACACAACAATAGATTTGGGCCTTACTGTCCTAACATTGTCTTGTAAACGGAGTCTTACAAGCAAACATGGAAAAAAAAACTAACAATAAATTCCACCCTGAACATACCAGCCCCGCACAATGAAACATGGCAGTGGCAGCATCATGCTGTGAGGATGCTTTGTTCAAACAGTGTTGATGTGAAGATGGGTGGAAATACAGTCAGGAAAATCAATGACAAAAATATTACTAGATTGGCCTAGGAAAGGTATACAGGCCTAAATCAAATAAAGAATCTGTGGCAAGACTTGATAATTGATGTTAGCAGACACTTTCCAACCAATCTGAACCAACCTGAGCGGTTTTGTAGAGAAGATGAGGCAAATATGTCAGTTTCTAGATGGGCATTGTGTATCTAGAACACCAAACAAGCCCCACAGATTCCTGCCTGGAATTCCAGAATTCCAGCAAAAGATGGTTCAACAAAGTCACAATGGGGCCTAAAAATAAAATCATGCCACACTTTTCAGAATTATGATGGTAAAATAATTCTGATTCTCTGAACTTCACATAGTACTATGTGTTGGTCCACCACATGAAATCCCAATAAAATAATTTGTTGTTGTTGCAGCATCACTTTATGAAATTGACTTTCAAGATAATATGTTTTAAATAGGGTCTAAATATTTTTAAAATAATGGCCTAATCATTTTTCACAAAGTTATTTTTTTTTTCAGCCTACATCCTCTTTTGGCCAAAATAAAAGAATAAAAAAGACTGAGTTTATTATTTTAAGAAGGTGACAATATTTTACTGTAAATCGTGTCATTGTTCCAGAGGAAAACAAACGTTTTGAATTGATGGTTCATATTCAGGCTCCATATTTTATTTTAGTTAAACAGCTGGGATTATAAACAACTCAACCACTTTCATGTTTACCCCACACACTGTTTACTATCTGTATATATTCCAGTACTATTTCAACTCTGAATGCAATAGCGGAGTCACGTATGAATTGCTTAAACTCGTGTGCAGGAAAACGATTGCCCGCTCTTTGTGCAGTATTGCCCTCCATCTGTCCGCTTGTACTGTACAAGGCATGCAGCAGCCTTCTCCAGCAGAGCATCGCAGCGATGGGAAGAGCCTCCTTCAAAGACGCGAGCGGCCATGCACTCCTCTGCTATGGCACATTGGCATCAGTTACACCATAATTTCATCACCGCCAGCTCCCTGTGAATCCTGCTTACATTAACTTTTTACAGGGATTGGCAACACAGAGGCAGAGACGCATGGCAAGCGCCAGCTCTCCAGCCCATTTACATTCAGCCTCCTCCGACCGAACCAGTTGCTCCCAATGTATTGTGTTTTTGTGTGTGTGCGAGCGTGTAGGGGGCGGAGGGCGTGTGCGCGTTGTTGTTGTGTTTGTATGAACAATTGGTGCAAATGGGGAAGAATCCCTGCAGTTACAGTGGGATTACAATGGGAAAAGGATGAGGATTAAAAAAAACAAGAGGACAGGGAGACTTCAAAAGTGAGCAGGGCTGTGTTTGAATGATGGCCGCTGTATTGTTTTGATAAGTGTTCCCTGAGGAGAACAAGCAAGGCAGCATGTCACTTGCTCCTCTCATCTGTGCGATATGGAGCCGGGCGCGTCAGCAGCAAACCCAGCCGTAATTACACAGTTCCCAGGCACACAGGAGCACACACCCACACACACACACCCGCGCACACACAGGGGCCACTTATACAAAGTAATTAATTAGCTTTATAACAGGAGCTAAAATGAGCATGTTAGACAGTGAGATGGGGATGATAACGCTGGTGAACACGGGAGGAGAGGACGCTTATCAAATATAGACAATTAGATCCCATCCCTCCTGATTTACACACCGGCTGCAATCACTGATTTCACCAGCTGGAAGTGATTATTAGGAGATTAATTTCACTCCACTCCTGCCTGAATATTAATAGACATTTAATAAAAGACGTGCTATTAGATGAAAACAAGATTAATGGATATCCCTGGATATTTTGCAGGGTTGACATCGCTGCTGTTATTTGTACATTTTTCCACTTCTTGTAAATAATCTGCTGGTTTTTGTTTTTTAATTCCCAAATATTCATTTTGTAAATTTGTTAAATTATTCTACTCAGTTGCATATCTTTTTGAATTTGAAAACGGTATTTATAATAACTGTACTCCAGTGCAGTTATGAGATAAAATAATTAGATAAAATAAATAATAATCAGAAATAAAAAAATACATGTATTTTTTTCTCATACTGTAAAATCGCCCTTGTTGTGCCGTCTATTAACAATTATTTTTTTGTTATGATATTTTATCTTTGTGTCCTTTGGCTTGACAGTCTCTTTACTGCTGAATTTCACCACTGAGGGATAATAAAAGTTCTTTCTCTATTCAATATGTTTTCAGATAAAATAATTTCATGGACATATATTTAGTTAAAAAAAGACAAAAGCATTACAGAAGATAAACGAGTGTGAATTCTACTGTTTCAAAGAGCTCATGGTTCAGGTCCTTTCTTTCTCTTTGATCAGCTGAAGATAACTTATTTTATGATTCAAACACCACAAGATTAAGACTCATGTTTAGTTGTCTTGTTCTTAATTTTAATTCCTTTGTTTTACTTTGAATTGCTTTTCTGAGTAAATTCTTAGATTCACTAATTTGTGACTTGGCGCTAAAGCTAACTGCGATTAACGACTAACGTTCTTGCCAGAGAAGGCATAAGGAAAACTGACCGAATTAAAAGCAGCGTTTTTATCTCCTGGCCTTGCTGTTGCCTGGACTGTGTGATCAGATGGAGGCCTGGTGCTGGATGCTGGCCTCAGTCAGAATGCTCTCCACACCAAAAGTACATCAAACTACCCTCCACATGTGGAAGCAGAAAATGTCCCTCTGTGCATTTCCTGTTGTGATCATTTTCTATCACGGTGTTTCTCTGGAAATGTGTCCGTTTGCTTCACACTAACATCTTTGTTCCTATCAGGTTCATTTGGATCACTCACAAACTGATTATTTTTTTATTTGCATTACATAATCATGTGGTAGTTGCACTGCTCATGTGTGGAAAACATTCTATTGAATTCATCTTTATCCAAGATCACAATCTCTTACAGGCAAAAAAAGGATAAATCAAACCTTTATGGCTTCCTGCCATAGTCATCCCAATGACAGAGTAACACATGCTGTCCTGTTGGTGAATAGCAGAGTGTCAGTAATTTTGCCTAAATCATCTGTTAATATGGGATGTTTTTCTCTCCCACACCTGAATAAATAACAAAGTACATGATTCCAGTTAGCGTTTAGGAAACTCTACATGTTGGGGGCTGTGGTGGTGCAGGGATAAGCTTAACCCAAGTAAGGAGGCCTTAGTCTTCGATGCGGCCCGATGACCTTTGCTGCTTTGACCTTTGTCTTCCTCCTCTCATTATCTGCTTTCCTGTCTGAACTCTCTCAAATAAAGGTCACTAGAGCTAACAAAACCTTTAAAAACATACATCTGCAAGGACAAGAAAAGCCTTTGCCATCACCCTCAACCAGTTGGTATGTAGTTGGCATCTGATGTGTTTCTGTTGTTATTGTTGAACCATCCTAATATTTTTCCAGGCCTGGTCTGGTCACCCTGTGAACATGTCTCTGGGAGCGCCACTGCCAAGCATAAATGGAAAGAAAAGAAAAAATGGGGCTTTGGCTGTACATTACATCTGCTTAAATACAAAAATTTAACCCAGACAGATAAGATGTATTTGCCTGTGCTGGTCGTCCACCACTGCTTGTGAATGGAAGTCAAAAAATTATATATATTGAAAAAACAGCATTGCATTTCTTCTCAGCCCTTCTCTGGTTCTGCTTTGTGTCTCCAGCTTTGATTCTCTAACAAGATCACACACAGAGCAGAAGTTTACTCCCAGAGAAACCTACATTGCTAGAATACTGTTGTCTTTCTCAGGGTGTTCCACTGCGGTCTCTCATAACAATGTTGTGGTAGTTTGGGGGGGAGGGGCTGCACCGAGCCATCCCAGTGATTTCAAGTCATCGTGGTCTCATTACAGCAGGCTGTTGGTTATCCTCTGCCTTTGATCTGGGAGCTGAAGGGAGCTGTGTTTTACTGTACTTCAAACAGCTCTCTTTCTCTCTCTCTCTTTCCCGCTCTCTCTCTTTCTTCCTCTTTCTCTCCCTCAGCACCTCCAACCAGGAGCCTCATGGCAGCAGAGGAGTCACAGCCCGGCGGTGGAGAGGTTGGGCCTCAGCTTGTTTTCCCTCCTCATTTAGGTCAGAGCCACAGATGGAGGTTGGCTGGTGGCATTTGAGTCAATCTGAGGTTAACGAGGGGGATGAGGGAGAGGGCACAGTCAGGGACGGATTTACAAGGATGTGGGCCCCTGGGTGGAAACCTTTTTGGTGCCCTTCCCACCAAACAAAACAATCTTTTTCTAATGCAAATTACAGAATTTTAACACGTACAACCATAAATGATTGAGAGGGAACTAAGAATGCCAACCAATTAACATTGTTAATGTTAGGTTTAATGTGTCCCTTGGCCAGTACCTCCATGTTGTTCTAAAAATAAAATACAATAAATGAATCAAATTTCAAATGCTTGAGTACTGTTTTTATTCATGAAAACCCCAAAATATTATCATAACTCCTGACTCTCACTTTGACTCTTATATAAAGACCAATGTCTGCAAAACATGCATTCATTACAAAACATTTCAGAAAGTAAAAATGGGGCCCTGGGCTGCTGGCCCTGTAAGCCCATTTAACCCAGGAGTCAGTACAGCACTGGGTCCCTAATTCAGTTCTCTACATGTCCTCCCTCAAGTTAGGATACATCAGAGTGTGTACAGTACAAATAACACACAAATCTCAACCTTAAGTACTTGTGAAAGTCTAATCATTGCCCTCTCCATTTTGCTTATTTTTCAAGCTAGTGGCTACATTCACACAGCAGGTCTTGAAGCTCAATTATGCTCAATTTGAATCTGCCGCGTTGCACTGTATTCCCCATACAGTGCATATTGTCACTTTCCTAAAATAATGGCCCGAGTCATTTTTTGCCAAAATTGTTTTTGTTTTTCTTTTGTGCTTAAAACATATTTGGGAAAGAAAAATGTGGGGATTTATTTTTTTTGTTATTGTTGCAAAAATCACTTTTGACAAAAAAGGACTCAGGCCGCTATTTTAGGAAGGTGACATTTAATTATTTTAGACAACAATGCGATGGAGCATTGTTAGTTGTAGCTAAAGGACAGCTTAGCAGAAATACATGCAGGATTTTTGAAAACAGCTTTGTTCAGCAACCTCAGTGCACCCCCAACTTTGATGAATTTTGATGACCAATTCAATTCATTATTTAGAAGGAGTTAGATTTGAGGAAAAACACACAAGTGCAAAGAAAAACAGCATTCACTTTTCTTACAACTTACAGGTGGAGATGGAAATTACATGTGTAAAAAAAAAAAAAAAAAAATGGGCAAAAATCTGGGGGGAAAATTGGGCTATGTGAATTGATTGATTAGAGGAAACACTTTTATTTTATCAGTCAATCAATAACTCATCAGTGGCCCAACTGATATTTGATGTATCAGCAATTGGTGCAAACTGATCTCCTGTTGTTGTTAATATTCTATATAGTTTTTGATCTTATACAGATCTGATCATAGTAAGCGAATAAGGCCAGTTGATACATTATTTATTTTCATTTGTATTCAGGAGAGGAATCTAGATACAGATTATAACAAAAAGAAACAAATACTGCTTCAGATCAGATAAATATATCAGTCATTTATAAGTGAAAATAAATCATTCAGCTACCAGAATTTCAGCTCTGTTAGGAAGTCTTTAGCGAGGTTTAGCAGTATGTTAGTAAGGTCAGACACTGATGTTGAGTGAGGAGGGGTGACTTATGGTCTCAGCGCTAATTCATCCCTAAAGTGTTGTCCTGCGATACCAGCAGGCCTCTGTTCTGGCCAACTAAAGGCCCCAACATACTCGGGCGCACTTCAGTCCGCGTATGTTCTCGCAGACCCTTAGCGGACGTCTGCAGGACATTGTCCGGGCAAGGATAGATTTTTATGACCGCGTACTCGGTGTCGCACATTAAACTACCCGGTGGAAACAGTGTTCACGTCGAACTGGTTTTCATGTGACACCGGGCTGATAAGTTTGAGAATAAGGGTTTTATGAGTTCATGTTGTTTCAAAGTTGACACCAACGTAAAGTTGTCACGGGAACGTGATACCGAGAATGCTTAACAGCAACAGGCTTTATATATTCACGCAAATATTGACATGGTGAATTATGAATTATGCAGAATTCTAAGAACAAAAAAAAAAAGAAAGCGGAGCAGAGAGGTGGTCCGATAAGTTGAGTCTGACTCTTCCCCCCTCGAACAACAGCAAAGAAAGGATGATCGGGTATGCACTCATTTTCGATTGCTGCACAAATTATTACACCGATCACAATTGTGCTTTCGGAACATAATAAACAAAGCTTATTGAATGGATCCCTGATTACAGCTCAAGCCAGCGCAGCCTCCTGCTGCTCCTCTGGCCCCGGGCAGCGGTTCACTGTCTTTGCCCGATGAACCGACGTGTGACTGTCATTCTCTGTCCCGCACTGAGAGGTGAGTTAAGGCCTCCCAGATAGAGAAGAAACAGAGCCAGGCGCCCAAATACTTCGTCAAACTTGCTAGTTCTCATTATTATTGTGTGAAATAAAGGAATTTGTCACGAGAGAATTTTAGGTAATCAGTACGGCTAGAGTACGAAGACCCAACCGTCCGCGGTCAGTACGCGCGGAGTCCGCGTGGTTCATGGAATGCGCACAGTACGCCTGAGTATGTGGGGGCCTTAAGTTCTCCTACACTATGATTTTATAATGTCATTTGCCTGGTAAAGAACAGATGGTTGTTGGCCAGTAAATGCTGATCTATTCCTATGAGACAGTTTTAACATCACCGGTCCAACAGTTGTTTTAAAAAGCCAATGATCCAATGCAGAGGCGATCCTAACCTGTTTGGTGCCCTGGACGAGCCAACCTTCCTGGTCCCCCGCCACTGATCTAATGTACAAGAGGTGAAACACAGCATACAGTTTTCTGTTGGCAGTAATGCAGTCTGTCGTCCCAACAACCAGACTACTGTTCATCCCTGATGACCTGATATTACAGCTGGTTCCGTCCAACCCGGGACAAAGCATCCGCTGAAGTTTTTGATGAAATCTTACGCTGCATTCTGATTGGTTACCTGTCGCATGAAGACTCCAAATCTCTCTGCTGTATTTCAAGTTTCTGAAGAGTAAACATTAAAGCTGAAACAGAGATCTATGCAGGGGGGAAGTGGGGGGCCATTAAAGCTCAGCGGTGAGGAAGCGGCAGTGTCCGGCTTCCTCAGATCTCCTCAGACTCCTGAAACACACCAAGACTGTCTACAGAAACCTCTAGAAACTCCACTAACTAAAGAACAGAGAGACCCCGAGGCAGACAGCTCTGTTACATCCACAACCTAAAGCCCAGCATATCCTGGCCCAAGCAAACACACACACACACACACACACCCAACGGATTTTGTTATACCAATATGAAAGTCACACTTTGGTACGGGCTCTCTGACAAACATTCCCTCATCTTGGGTTCATGTGTGCCACCACCGTGGGCTTGTGTTTGTCCCCCGATCTCCAACATTTTTGTTCATGAGGATTCCAATAAAGGCTTGTTAAACAACAGATTTCATTCTCCGACTCGAGAGGGCCCTGCGTGGCCCAGAGGCGTAAGCTGCTCCTTTGAACATCTAAATCCCCGTGAAGCGGCTGACTTCCCTTTGTTATTCGCTGGTGGACTGTTTCTCTGTCTGAGCTATCACTCTGGAAAGGCTCCAGTGGGCTGCGTTCAGGGAGCTTTTAGCTGCAAAAGATCATCTCTCTGAGATCATCAAGGCCCGTTTAATTGCACTCCTTCAGAACGTCTTTTGTAGAGGAGCGTTTTAATAAAGAATTCATCAGAGGAGAGGAGATGGGAGAAACGATTTAATGAGCCCGTCCCCGAGGTGGAGATGAGAGAAAAGAAAACATTTGCTCAGCCTACGTGTCTGCTGCCCTCTGCTGCTGGGAGCACACACACGTCTATTTGGAGTGGTAAACTGTGGGGATGTTTGGTGGAATGAAAATCAAATTCAAAACTTCCAACTAAGGGGTGAAATGATTATTCAAATAATCGATAAATCAATAACTGCAGTATGCAGACTCAAAATAAGCCCACTGTTGAAAGAAAAACACAATCAGAGCAGTAAGTAAGCCCAAATTTAACAGAAAATATACTAATTTTGCATTTAAGATAAAAAAAAAAAAACCTTTGTAAATATGTTCCATATTCCCTAAACTCCTGAAAAGTTTCAAATTCAAATTCTAATAAAATAATAAAGTGAATCAACAAAACAATCTACAGATATTGATCCTCTAGACGTGCAACTTTATTGTTGCTAAGTCAAGCAGAAAAAGTTCAGCCCTTAACATGCTGAGGTTAGAAGATTTTTTGTAGCTGCAGATTCTTCCATTGCTACAAATAATCAAATGTTCACTAAAGAAATGATGTCATTACATTTTAGCCAATAAGATGGTTTTCTTCTTTAAAAAAAGAATTGAATTATTTCTTTATTTGCAAATATTAATGTAGCCACTGCACAGTAGCGCAGTTGGTAGCCTTATTGAAGGCTACCAACAAGAATGGATGGATGGCATACATTATTGTATAGAAGGTCTTTAGTGGTTAAATGAAAATATTACTATTGACTATGACTATTGATTAATCATCAGATTAATCAATAGTCAAAATTATTCAAATAATCTATTGCTAAAATAAGCTTTAGTTGCAACCCTAGTAGATGTAAAACATACTCTCAAGGTATTATTATGCACATTTTTATTCATATTACATTTGCAATGCCTTGCAAAAGCATTCATGCCCTTTGAATTCAACATGAATTGCATACATTCCAATTCAATCCTGGTTATAAAACAACGCAGCAACGCTCCGTTTATCATATCAGACGATGAAAACATTTTTCTGAGGAAACACACGCTTGGTGGCGGTAAAATTACCTCAGGGCAATTCTTTCTTTCTAAAATTGCCCTGAGATGTTTCTGTCTTGTTGTTTGTGATGGACCAGCGACCAGCAAAATAAAACTGGTAACTTGTTTTTATTTTTTATTTTTACCTCTGTCCCTCGCTCATGTTTGTCAATCACAGCAGGCAGCGAAGAACAAGCTGTCAGTCAAATACCTTTAGGTGAGTGAATGAGCCTCTCAGTGTGTGCTGCGTTTCATTCCTGAGCTACTGCAATGCCGACGCAGTCCGATCCAAAATCCGCCCTCAACTTTTCTTTACGGTACACATTACACTGGTGGGACTGTGAAGTTTACTGGCATTGTTAGCTACAACACATTTCTGCTGTAGTACACAACATGAAGAGTACAACAGTACACAGCCTCTCCCTGAGCTGCAAGAAAAAAAACAAACGGTTGTTTTGATGAGCTGTTATGATTGTACAGCAATATTAAATCTATAGTGGTGGAAATTAATTTCCAAAAATAAAATAATAACCTGATTAGCACTTTAATGGTGCAGTGACAGTAGATCAACATTATTTTGTTAACTGGCTGCACCTATGAAGGCACAAAATTAAGAAATGTGGGTTAAAGACAAACCTCCTTCCAAACACTGGACACACTGCTTCAGGTTGGTCAGCCTTTAACATGGCCCAGAAAAACATACAAATATACATATTTAGTTCAAATTCATATTCAAAAATACTTTATTCATCCCAAAGGGAATTAAATGTTGTTGTGATTCATTCATTCTTAAAAGATTTATTCTAGATACTGATGGCTGTTGGCAGGAAATATTTCTTGTAGTGGTCTGTATTACCGTGAATCTGCAGAAACCTCCGGCTGACACTTTGTTTTCCCAAGACAGTTTCATGAGGAGGATGGTCACGGGATTTTATGAAGAATCATTCTTTACATAAAAATCATCCAGAGGTTCCAGAACAGAACCAGAACAGAACCAGAGCAGAACCAAAACAGAATCGGAGCGGAACCAGAGCAGAACCAAAACAGAATCAGAACAGAACCAGAGCCAAACCAAAACAGAACCAGAGCAGAACCAGAGCCGAACCAGAACAGAACCAGAACAGAACCAGAACCAGAACAGAACCAGCACAGAACCGGAGCGGAACCAGAGCCGAACCAAAACAGAACCAGAACAGAACCGGCTTTCTTTATCAGGCTGTTGAGTTATTTTTAGGTCCCTGGTTCTGATGCTGCTGCCCCAACAGATGACAGAAGAAGAGATGACGCTCTCAACAACAACAAATTCTTAAAAATATGCAGCATTTTGCTGTAAACCTTGAAGGATCTTAGCTTCCTCAAGAAGTCCAGTAGATCACAGATCCTGTCTAAGTTTGAACCTAAATCTTGGTTAGTCCATCTGATTACTCCAGCTATCCATCCACTGCATGCATGTCTTTAGGTTAACACATTTAATCTTTTATTTTTCTACCACATCTTGGTGTTTGATAATGATAAAATGTGATGTCATGCTTGTTGTGATGAGGCTCTTGTAAATGTGCTATATCAATAAAGTTTGACTTGACTGTTTGGATTGTATCATTTCATTTATGTCTTTGGATGAAATTTTGCTCGGGAAAATTGTTTCTCTTATGTTTGGTCATAAAGGATTTTTTAAATAAAACTGAATAAAAGTTTTAAACTCTCATCTAGTGTTGATTATTTTCTTGCTCAAAAAGTAACAAACACAATAGTAATTGAGGAATAGAGCCGTAATAACCATGTAGCCAGCAGATATTATTTTTCTATTTGTTAATGTTCACAACAAGTTTCAGTCAATATCAGATAGTAGTCTGTCTTTGGAAACTGTGTCCTAACACTCCTAATCATGCAAAGCAACTAATCATGGCTGTCAAGTAATGCAGTAAGAAAAAAAAAGAAAAACAAAACGTCTGGGGTGTGGGACCAGGGAAAGGGTTTGAGGGAAATAGCCAACAGGTTCATCCAGACATACATGAGATAACTACTGAATTATGGAGCAGCCGGCCCTAAGGACAAGAAATACAGGTTGTTATTCCCCAACCTGTTTTAATCATCTATTTTAATCGAAAAATAACATCCCAATCTAGAAAAGGTCAGAGATTGACTATATGCATGCTGTGCATTCACAGGCGTTTATATTTTCTTGTTCTGTATCCTGTGATGAAGGGTTGCTATGGTTTCGGATGACTATAAGGATGGCCTTCAGTGACGAATGGAAGACGGTGGACAGCTTGGAAAATACATCACTGACCTTTTAAATGATCACAGTTTTTCTCCAGGCATGAGAAAAATTGAATATCCTATAAAAATAAAGCAAAAGTTTTATTTTTGTTTCATAAGAACAAAAACTTTCTCCTGCTCTCACAATCTCAAATGTGTGTTTCTGCTAAATTTAAGCAGCTTATCATATGCTATCAATGAGGAGTGGCTCCCATCTGCTCACCCTGCCATTAAGTCCTGATTGGTACATTGGCAGTAGTTTACTCTACAAGAGGAAACTGGAACTCTGCCTTGGTGACCTTGGTGATCATGTATTTGATCAGGTTTCTGGCTAAGGCCATTCTTCCCCAGTTACTTGTTTTAGTCAGGTCTACGGAGGATCCGGTGGTTTCAAACTTCATCCATTTCCAAGTAATGGAGACAACCATTCTATTCATGACATTCAATCTTTCCCGAGATTTGTGCTGTGGCACAGTTAAATCCTGCACTACAAGAGGTAAGTCCTTTGACTTCCTTGTTTACAAAATACATTTTCATGGCAATATAGATCAAATCAACAATATAAGCTGCAAAAACTGTGTAATTAAGTGTCGTAGTAAATGGTACAGATTCTTCTGGACCTACAAATTTAGAAAATGTTTGGTTTTTTTAGACATTTGGAAAAATGTCTACAACTATGTTTTCGTTTTGTCATTGCTGTTCTATTTTTGTTTATTTATTTATTTATTTTTAAATGTAAGCTACACTCAAAAAATCTTTAGAATAAATCTATCTTAAACCTTCTGGAAAGATCTGACCAGGCAGGATGCAGCCACATTTTTGTTGCAATTTTAAAACAATTACACCGGTCATGTGATTAAACTGCAATGTTCTCCTTAAGATTAAAGTAAAGATTCTTTTATGTCCAAAATCTTTCAAATATAAATGAATTGTTGACTCCTCCAGAACAGCGATAGTGAAGTCTTACGTCAGCTTCCCGGTAGCTCTCTGCTCTGCCCCTCCTCCTCTGGGTCCAAAAAAGTCCAAAAAACATATTTTTTATTTTAAGTATCTTGAAGGGAATGTTTGAGTAAGTGTCAGAACATGAATATTTATCTTGTTTGAGGGCGGTGTGCCCTTCCTCTTGCATAATAACAGTAGGTACAGTCTGAAGCTCAATTTACTGAGGCTCTGTGTGGCGGGGTGGTTTGTTTACACATTACTATAAATCTTACTAAAGGTTCCGTAGAATCCGATCTGACAGTTTACTGCCAAGCTTAGGAAACATACAGTAATGCACAAGTTGGACTCCGATTAGTATTTCTCCTGTTAACAAACATTCAACTTGACTGTACATCCATTCATCTGTGTTGTTTTGTGATTCTCCTAAACACATTTAACATTTACTTTTAAGACACAAGGCGTGTGTGAATATGACTTTGCACCCTCAACAAAAGAAATCAAGTATTCAATTCTCCAGACAGGATAAAAATGGCTGCTGGCTTGTCCATCAATCAATTAAAAAAACAGTGAGAGTTGTTCATAGTGTCATTTTTTAATGTATTCAGGTTTATTGCTATAGCGTGGTTCACAGCAAAGAAAAAAACCAAGAGAAAAAAAAGTAAATGTCTGAACTTTTGACTTCCAGACTATGAATATCTGCTCTGCATTGAAGTTTAAAGAAGAGAAGGAGTCTGGATTTCTTTTACTCTGAGCTGATAAACTCACCCACGCTTTTCTGCATTTTTGAATAACTGCGTTTTAAAATGCAAGGAGCAAAAATGGAAAAGATTTGTATTAGTCATGGTTTTGCTGAGGGCATTTATCTGAGACACTATCAGAAGCCCAAATAAACAGAAAAAGGATGGATGAGATAATGCTAAGCTAGCCTGGTAGCAATCAGCTCCTTGTTCTTCGGTTTGCTTTGTCCAGAGGGTCTGGACCATTGGCTATTGAGAAGCGATTGCTTGCTTGAGGAATTGACTCTGTCGAAGTTTTAAACAATTGGACCTGATTCTACCCAATTGCCAATGTATGTGATGCGCCAGCTCTCTATGAAGCTTTCCATAAATTGTGTGTGCTGTAAACGTGGCCCTGCTCAGTGGGGAGTGGGGCCACAACATCTCTGCCAGCAATAAAACATCTTAGACATTCCTTTTGCTCAGACTTTAATTGCTCAATATTTGAAAGCATCACCAACACGGGCTGAACGGCATCTTTCATTTTCTGCCATTGCCAAACTACAACCATAAACTGCAATTCTAAATCAGGGCAGAAAATCGATGGCAATCGTTCACAACTCCTCCTCCTGTTTGCTGATTGGCCCGGTTGAAATTGAACCAGAGAAATTGAGCTCAATAGGAGAAATCCCAGATGGAGCATTGAAGGGAGATAAGAACTGAGCAGAATTGAAAAGGAGGGCAATGGTCAGGCAAATGTCAAGCCAGGAACCATTACATGTTACTCATTCTCCCCTCTGAGGGGTTTCTGTGGCATACTGGAGGAGCAGTTGCCTTGCAACTGAAAAGCTGTTGGTTTGATTCCAGATTTGTCCAGCCACATGCCAATGTGGCCCTGAGAGCAGCAGTTCCCCCCTAGTTTCCTTGTGATCTATAGTAGTGTGTGAGCAGGTAAATGAAACTCTAGTTTACAAGAAACCCACTGTAAGTTCATTCCCATCTAATCAGAGTTCCATACTCATCTTAACCATATTGTGTGTGTTTATTTCTGTTCATTAATGCAGCACGGCAAGCTTTAAATCAGGTTGTACCATGAGCCTCTTTAGAGTGACGTAAGAGCACATCAACGGCAGAAGCGAGAAACTCTTCATTAGCCGTACCAGCAGAAGAATAAAGCAAAAGCCGATTGCCGAAAAGGAAAATATGTAATAATTTCTTTTCCATTCAGTATTGAATTCAAATGACTTGAAGCAGCAGAGATCAAAGAGAGGAGGAGACAAAAGATAAAAGCAGATAAAAGACTGTCACCGCGGTGCCTTCAGTCAAACAGGCTCTCAACGTCACTAACCTGAAATGAATTAAAGACAAAAAAACAACCTAACACAACCTGATTTCAGGCACTTTTTTCCAGCGGAGTCAGACCAAATAATGTCTGTGTTGTGCAAATTGCTCTCTGCTTATCTGTATTCTGCCTCCTCTCCTCTCTCAGGAATGAAGGGAAGATGTGTGTCATGTCAGAGACAGAAGAGATTTAATATCCTGAGAGGAATTCCTCTCATGTTTAACCTTTCCTGCGTCCCGCTGGACTGCAAACCTCGTCTGTAGTTGTCCTTGCTGTGCCTTGTTTTGTGCCAGAGTCCTTCATTTGTGCACCAAAGCTTTTCACTGACTGCTTGTCATTGGCTGGATCAGGTTGGAATGCAGAGAAGCAAACATGTAGGCTGACTTTGTTTCGTCTACCTGCAAAATGTTGGCTTTCGAATAACGACTTCAATGGAGTTTTTTTAAATATCCTTTGAATAAACTTTTCCCAAAGACAAAGAATGAAGCTTCAGGAAATAATGAAAGATGCATAATCATAATTTATTAGGCCATTTTTAGCAGCTAGATCAGGGGTGGGCAACTCCAGGCCTCGAGGGCCGGACTCCTGCAACTTTTAGATGCATCTCCACTTCAACACACCTGAGTCAAATAATGAGGTCATTAGCAGGACTCTGGAGAACCTGACTGCACTTGGGAGGTGATTCAGCTGCTGGATTCAAGTGTGTTGGACCAGGGAGACTTGCAAGAGTTGCAGGACACCGGCCCTCGAGGACCAGGATTGCCCACCCCTGAGCTAGATCGATGTTTCATTTTTTTTTTTTTTTAAAAAAAAACATTTCTTTGCTAGTGATAATACCTGCTGGTTTTATATATATATATATATATATATATATATATATATATATATATATATATATTTAATTCAAGGTCTTCAGAACTTTCATTCATGGAAAGAAACCAAAATAAAACATATAATTACATCAAGAAAAAGGAGGAGGGTTGCACTCCTGATATCACAGGCAAAGATTGCAAATTGAAATACAAATGGTGCAGAGGATCAGACAAATTCTGGATATTTAACAGACTGAATCTTTTCCATTTATCCCAGATCCTGTCAAATTTATTATACTCAAATCTACCACAGACATTAACTGCTTTCATAATAAACACAATCTGGATGATTGGTGCCAATCATACAGGAGTCAAACTTCCAATCAAACTTTAAACACCATAGATGCATCTTTCTGTCTGTGTCCACTGAACACAAGAGTTCAAATGAAAGTTAAAGGGAATTTGTATTCCCAAAACACCAAATCAGGTTTTACTCACTGGGTTCCAGTTTTTCCAGCATCTGGAGGAGCCTGAGCACAGCCGGCCCAAGGCAGAAGCAAACTAAGCAGCTTCTCAGAGCTCCCAAGCCCTAAAAGGGGCCCCCTAAAAACACTGGACACAGAGACAGACAGCTTTAACACAGCTGTTTTAACTGTTTTATTATTATTATTGAGAATGAGAATCTAATTAAACTTTTTCAGCAGAGACAAATTAAATTAAATGTAATTGTGTAACATTTGAATTTTTATTTGGCAAGTTTATTTTGTAAATGTTCAAGGAATAATCTTCGTAGTTTGATTATGTGTTACCATGACTACAATATGATGCAGTAAGTTTAATCTCAGTGTTTGAGCTCGGTTTGTTCACAAATCTCAGCAAATAATATGAAGTTATCAGCGATCAGAAAGTCAAACTTTCCTCTCTCACCCAGATTCCACCCAATCTGTGCTGGGTGGTCATGTTCTTAAAAGAAAGAGTTAAATTATTTTCTGCTAAGGCCCCGTAAGCAGAAAAGGGACTTGGGCCAAGTCTGAATAATGTTTACTTTGAGCAGGTGAGGGAGCCTCTACAAAGGCTCTTCAAGCCAAAACATATCTATGTAGTAGAGCCAGAGATTCCCCACTGACAGGCAAGTTGCTAAAAGTATCATTACATGGAACCCTTAGGCCAGGCTCCCAGGGGCCAGATTCAGATGTTGACAAACCAGTCTAGTAAAAACTTGGCATGGTCATCATGGTTCTTATTGTGTTTTCACCTTTCCACCCACTGTTTTCTTTTTCTTGCTTGCTTTTTACAGGACTTCTTAAGAAATTGGAAAGGTGGCCTCCTTACTCTCCTTTTGGGAAGGGGAGGAGGCTGCAAATGTCCAACGAACTTTGGGGGAGTGACCCAGAAGAAGGGGGGTAATAGCTGGAGGGAGTTTCGCTGTTATAAAACAGCACCGCCACCACAGTGAGGACAGCTCAGAGCAGGCAACATCCCCAACTGTCAGGCCACAGCAGGGACCGTAGGCTGGAAGACCCTCCTCCGTCCTCTTCAACCTCCCCGTTGCTCCTCGAGACTCCGGTCCGGTCGGGCCGTCTCGCGCCGCAGACATGGCATCTGTCCTCCGAGTCCTGGCCGCTGCCATGTTCGCCTCAGCTCTGCTGCTGACCGCGACGTCGGCCAACCTGAACGAAACGTGAGTAAAAAAACTTTCCAACCAACTGCCGCAGGTTGTTATGGCAACAGAAGTTGGCACTGGAGAGTAGAGACGAACTCACGCGCTGGAGTTTGCGGGATAACCAGGTGCACGTGACCAAACAGGAGGAAAACGGGAGTTCTAGCTCGCGGCAGGCTGTTTGTGTTTCTTCTGATAGCGACTCTGTAGAGTCCCGAGGCCTCGATGCTTTTTTTCAACGACTTTAACTAGCCGCACTCCAAAATTTACTCAGTCCAGTTTTTTTGTCTTTTAAAAGGGAAATGCTAAATATCATTTTGTAAGTTGAGAGATGGGAGTAAATGTAAGTATCTCATTAGTCTATTCTGGGCTTAAATTGAACACTGTTGTAGTTAAACACCCAACAAACAGTGGGCCAGTGTGTACCTAGTACATGTTCTGAAGGTATGCAAATACAACCTAAAATAAATCATAACTATTAATCTGAAACCAATGAAATATGTGTTTTAACCTCTTAAATGACCTCCTAATTTGGGTTTATGTTTAACAGTAGAGTCGTAACCTTCATCGCAATATGATGCCATCAAAAGACTTCCTTGAGTGAAATATTTATTTATCTAATATGTTTAAAGCACCATTCTAAAAATCTTTGCTACAAAAATATGTTTGGCCACTTAGACTTTCACCTGTCATTTATATCCACAACTGAGTTAAATCTTGCTGACATAAGTTCAGACAGCTTGTAAGTTAATCATGTCTTGTGCAAACATAAATAATACTAATACCATTTTTCTTCAGTTCTACACACTGTATCAAGACACAAATGTGTCACAGTCTCATTTAGCAGTTAAATGCATTAAACGGTAACTATAAAAGAAACAAGAATCAGCAGTTTGTAAAGTTGTTGGTTTGCATCCATTACATCAAAAAAACTTAAATGTCTGTTTTAATGAATAAGAACAAATGTCTCTGACATTTATCTTTCAATCTATCGATTAATAATCTATTTAAAATTAGGTTCTTAAAGTTCATCAAAGTACATTCTGATTGTTATTGTGTTCAATGACCATGGGATTTTTCACTGTTGCCTTTATTGAACTGAAGGGATAGAAATGTGATTTTTGAGTAGTTCGCCTGCTGATTAGGAAACTTTTTTTAATTTCAATCACCAATCGCCAACTGATTGGTGAAACGGCTGACATTTTGTGTACCTTATATGTTATGAACCAACAGACATTTATTAAATTAACATCTTTGCAAGATTCTCCATGTCAAAGTGCATTTCTATAGATACCCCGTTAGGTCAACAGAAATACAGAAAGCCAAGTTCTCCTCATAGCTTAGTTTGCACTGTGTGCTGTTTACGCTTGGGATATTCAGTCTGTGCACAGCCATCTCTAAAACTGCATGTTGCACAGAAAAAAGTGTGTTGTTGAGTCAAGAGTTTCACTATGCACAGTTAAAATGAGCTGCAAGGAGACAGCTGGCCTATTATCCGGTACGTAGTTCCCCAGCAATGAAACAAGAAATCAAACCTTTTTTTTTATCTGCTCTAGCAATCAGAGTCCAGGCATGACCAAATGATGATGCACAAGAGATTTCTTTAAAGTCAGCTACAACCAGAGAAGGGTAGATGTTGTCTAATCATAATGTTTGTGCTTTTTTCACAAAATGTAATAAAACATTTAACATAACTGCATGTTCTTACATCATTTTATGGAACACGTGCCAGTTGCAGCCGATATCATCTTTCACATTATCGTTGTGGCTAAAATGTTTGTGCTTATGTAGACTGATCCAATAAGTGCTAGCTGCTTGGGTAGCGTTAGCATTTTCAGCAGCACCATGAAAACATTGAATTGTGTCGATTTGTTTGTTTCCCTTTCAGCTATAACAGCGGTTTGCATTCCGTGTATCAGATTGTAAAAAGTTCTTTCAGAGAAAACAAATCTCCCAAAACATTTTAAGAAAAAACAAAATTTGGATGCAATAGGGTTCCAACTCAAAAATGTAACATGTAACACACAATTCCCACTGCTATAAAATGTATGTAGATTCTATGCAAATGTCATAACAATATGCATTGCTACTTGCTTTTCTGCCTCATTATGCAGTGCAATGATGAAGTTTTTGAACAACCATGTGTCATCTCTTTGGATCAAAAAGTATTTTTTGAATAAAGATAGATAAGAAAATAGGTGGCATCTTTCAGGATGAAAGTCCTCATTGATTAAGACTTTGTTCTTTCTTGTCTTCGTAGCTGAAGCTTAAAGACAACCTCTGTCTACACTTTCCTATCGTCCCTAAAGAGTCTATAGTTTCCTGCATTACTTCGACCAAACACATTGGTTTGAACCAATCTTAACCAAACACTTGTAGAGGCGTCTTACAAAGGGTTTTCTCTGTTGCCGTGGCACTGCTCAGAGTAACGTAGCAGTGGTGAGAGTTAAGAGGTATTTGGGAGAGCAGTGAAAATAAACTTTGTAGTGTGTTTTAAATAAAGTCTCAACAGCTGCTGGACCCAAAGGAGGAAAAGATCTTCAGTAATCCTACAGATCTATGGATTAAGACAACTTTAAAAAGATTTGGCGTAAGACGATTTGGTTGACTTGAATTTAAATATGAAGGAATTAAGATTATCTGACATTCAGCACTTTTTTTATGAAAAAGGTGAATATACGTGCACTGTTTTCACTTTCATACACACAGGTTTATAAATGTACGAGCTAGTGGAAACCTTTGTGGAAGATCATGTCACCTTCAAGGCAGTCATCACTACTAAGCGTTCCACAGTCAACAGTTGGTGGTGTTATAACAAAGTTAAAGCAATTGGGGAAACGCAGCAACCCAGCCACAAAGTGGTAGGCAATGGAAAACCAGCGGTCATCAACTTTCTGCAGAGTCAATAGCTACAGACCTCTAAACTTTATATGACCTTCATTAACTCAAGAACAAGCAGCTTTTTAAATTTATTTGGGAATAGAAAAACTTGACTGCTTTACAAAGATTTGACCTTGGACAGTTTGTTATGAATTGGAGTAAATACCGCTAGCAATGCCTCAGTGGCTGTGTTCCCATTACAAATGTGTGTAAAACTTTTTTAATATTCTGCTAATGCATTTCTGCAACATCTTTCAAAATGCACGTAAAAGTAAACAGCGAGAACTCCTTCATTTGAAGTTTGTTCTCCAGCAGATTCCATGCATTCAAAGCTGTTCATATTAAAACATTTTGGGAGACATTTTATACCAGTTACACTAAATAACCTTTTTTTTTTTTGTAACCCACTCCAGTATCTATGCAGTGACTGTTAGCTCCCGTGTGACTGGAGGGAAACAGGAGACCCTGTGTGCTCACGTCCAGAACCCCGCTGAACGCCTCTCTCTCGCCGTCTCCCTGACTGTGAATTCCAGCAGCAGCGTCATCCTGGAGGCGACCGTCTCTGAGGAGTTCTATCACTGCCTCAGCTTCCAGGTCAGCCTGCCTGCCCGTCTGCTGGTCTTTTTTTTTCTCCTCCTGCAAAACTGAGCAGAACTCTGAATTTTTTAAAACACTTACTGCATTGATGATGTTTTTAAACACAGTGTGCTCTCCTCCCCTCATCCTCTCATTGTTTGGTCACAGAATGCCACGGATCTTGGCATCATTACTCCTCATTAGGTAGCGCCATAACTCAGGCTGTCAGCGGTGGGGTTCAGTCGTGAATTCTCTGGTTCCTGTTAGCTTGCAGGCCTTGCTTCATATTGATGAGGAAAGCCCTGAGCCTGCTTCTAATCTGCTCTGCAACAACAACAAGTCTTCGTTTGAGTTTGTCGGGCCCCACTTCAGGAACGATCGGGTGTTTTCACGCTCGCAGCCAAGCGAGCGTGAATCCTCTTTCTGCCAGAGGATTAGCCTTGTACCTGCATTCTTCTGAAGAACACCTCCTGTCCTGTACCCTCAGAATGCATGCATGTGGAAAAAAATCTCCTTGAAACACTTTCCTGGAAGAAGTTTCAGTTCCCCGTTACGCAATAGCAGCTTTACTGGCAAGCAAAGACACACAGTGAACAAGTTTTCTAATTAAATTGTTGGGAAATATCAATTTTTTTTAGCTTATGAAGCTCAATTTACTCTGCTTTCATGCAGTTATTATCCTGTTATACAAGGCACACCTATTCCCCGGCCATTCCTCACATTCTTTCTCTTTCAGATTTTATCACATTACAACCAGAATGTGGTTGTAATGTGAAACTGATTTTCTTGGGATTATATGTGACAGACCAACACAAAGCAAGGACCCAGTTGTGAAGTAGAGGGAAAATGATCAAATTTGCAAAGTGTAAATAATTGTGAAGCCTCTTTTACACTGACGCCCTCAAATAATAACCAGTGCGACCAACTGGTTTCAGAAGAAGACTCTACCTACAGGGTCTATAAAAGTATTCAGCCCCTTGGATGTGTTATCCTTTTTTATTTCTTTTACGAATCGATCGACAAAATAAGGAAATTTAAATTATGTCAAAGTAAAAGCTGATTTCTACAAAATGACAATGAAATAATATTTCACACAAAACAAGTGATTGTATAAATATCCACCCCCTTATAGATTACTTTGGCTGCAATCCCAGCATGCAGTTTGTTTGTCAGTCAGACTTCTCTCCTTCATTCTTCCCCCTGAACTGTTCTAGCTCTGTCAGGTTGGTGGGGATCGGCTTTCAAGTCCACGCACACGTTTTCTATCGTATTAAGGTCTGGGCTTTGACTGGGCCACTCGAGAACCTCCACCTTGTTGTCTTCAAATCTTTTCTGCGTAGCTCCTGCTGAACGCTTGGGTTTGTTGTCTTGCTGGAAAATAAATGTTATGGTCCAGCACCAGTTGGCAGGACCTCAGTTGAGTTAGGTCAGTCACTTTAAACAGAGTCCATATTTATGCAATTTCTTCTTCTTCTTTTTTTTTTAAAGGTTACATATTTTTATTTTATTGTCATTTTTTTGAGAAATCAGTTTTCAATGTGATTTTAAAGGGTATTTTTGTAAGTTGTTTTGTCAACACAACCACATTTTGTTGATGCTGATTGATTTGTAAAAGCAATCAGAGAGTAAATCTGCCAAGTGTGTGATAGGCACCGTAAAGCCCAATAAAACACATCAACACTTGCGATTGATATCGAATGTCTCAAATCTGATTGGATGTTGTATTATTTCGTGGCGTTGCAGGTGCCAGCCGTACCAGTCAGGACGGTGGCAGTCATCCAGGTGACCCTGGCGGGTGAGGGCGCCTCCATGAGCAAGAAGACCAAAATCGTCATCGAGCCGCCCGGCTTCATCCACATTGTGCAGACTGACAAACCCATATACAAACCTGGACAGACCGGTGGGTGTCTAATGTCGCGCCATCCTGGATGTGTGGAAGCGCTGAAGCTTTCAGCTGGATGCCGGAATTAGCAATATTCAGCTTTTGTCTCTGCACTGCTTAGCAATTCAGCTGCACCAGCATAATTTTGGACTATTTTGTTGCATCTGCATAACGCTGAGCCATCACTTAGCAAGTTTGGGAGTTGTTTCTAAATGCACAGAACCACAGTTTCCTCAACAGTTCTCATCAGAAGGGGTTTGGATGAACTTTAAATTTAATCTAATTAAGGCAAAAAAAAAAAAGAAACCATGCATTTTCTTAATCACTTCCTCATTTCTCATTTCTCTGGCTTTATTAGGAGAAATGATCTTGTATCACAAGAGTCCCACTCATATTAAAAAAGAAAAAAAGTATGTTATAAGTTTATTGGGTTTTACATTTGTGTCTTGTTTGAAGACGTTTTTTAAATTATTATTTTAAAGGCTAAAGCAGACAATCTACTCAACGTCTAAAACAAAATAAAAGGCAAAGGATTCCTTTAAGAATTTTTTTGTTTTTATTTTATTAGAAGATACTCCACCTTTTCTTTGTAATTAGAGTAATATCATTAGATTATACACATCATTTATGTTTATTCCCCTCTCAAAATAAAATATGTTGTATAATCTTTGTTCTATTTATACCCTCAGTTTGCTGTTTTGCTCATATTTAACATTATTTTCTTTCTTCTCTTTTTAAGTCAAATTCCGGATTGTCTCTTTGGATGCCAGTTTCATCCCAGTGGTTCGAGTGGTATGTTCTACTTTTATTATTATTATTATTATTTTTGTTATGCCGCTCATCTTGTCACTGTTCTGCAGTGACGTGCGGTGAGGTTCATAGCTGGTGAGGCACTGACGTCATCAGAATCAGATTTGCAAATAGATGCATAGATTGACAGCAGTTTACAGGTTATGTTTCACTTCTGCATCCTTACACATACAAACTGTAGCTCACAAAACACACATTTCCTTAAAAAACAAAACAAAATAAATGTTATTACTGTCTTACCTGCTTCGATTGAAAGTCCACTTGAGAAAACCTTTTTAGTGTTGTAATGTAGTCATCCATGTCGAAAGTCGGGATAAGCGAGAGGAAAAAAAATCACTATCTCTATTATAATCTATCGCTGCACTTGACTTGCTTCCCGAATCGTTTAGCCTAGCTCGCTGTCACTTACTCGGCAGTTGAGGAGTGAACAAGACGAACGTCTGGGATCTTGAGCGCCCCCTGCCATGAGGCAAGAGAACTGCCTGCCTCACCTCGAACCTGTTCTCTGCCGTTTATAATCGCTCATTACACGAAACACGTTACACAAACACAGTTGGTGACAAAAAGCACTGTACATTATATACATAAGCTAAATTATTGGAAATAAGTTCACATATTAAATTTGTTTAAACCATTTTATTGACGCCGTACAGCAACATGCTCTCTCCGCTTAGCAGCCAGCGCAGAGCCAGGGGTTGCGCAATCCAAGGTGAGGCAGAGCTCGCTGCTGCCTCACCGGCATCGCTTCCAAGCATTTGAATGGGAAAATAAGAAAATTCAGCGATTTTGAACAAATAAAAATCGAAATTGGTGAAGCTACATGAAAAATAAATATTTTTTAGTACAAACCACCGGATGAATATAACAATTTAAATTACTTTATGATTATATATTTTCTTTCTTTCCATGATGGCTGGTGAGGCACTGCCTCACCTGCCTCCCCTGACCGCACGTCACTGCTTTCTGCAGCCGTGTGAAACGTGTTGGGTTGCGACGAGTGAACTCGGTAATGGGCTGTGATTTCTTGCGAGCAGTCAGCGAAAACGATCACCGGGGTCTATTTTGGTTCAGGCAGAGTGGGAGGCGGAAGCAGCGCTGTTTGTTGCTTTTGGAAGATGGTGTGGGCGTGAAGCAGTGTGTGGAGTGGTGCGATAAACACGCTGTCAGAGTTCATTTGGCACACACCGCGCGTGACCTAAACATCTGAATCAATACGGGCGCAGGCCTTTTTTTTTTTTTTTCTCCCCGTTTCTAATGAGGGAGATGAGAACATGGCAGCGTGCTGTGAACATGAAATTTCTATTTCCATAAGTCCAATCAGATGGAAATGTAAAGACGTCATCCCTTCACTCTTACAGGATGCAGGTTTTATGAATTTACCTCTTTTTTCATGTCTTCAAAATATCACCAGAGCGGAGAGAAAAGCGTGGGTCTGTAAATAACCAATAACCTAAAACAGGAAGCATTTTTTAGATGTTCTGGATAATTTGGGCCTACAACTCAATCCAGTGATGGTTTAATAGTCCATCGATGTTTCTCTCTTTTTTTGTGTGTATTAAATTTAAGGAACAGTTTTTCTTGATGTGGTTGAAAACGGATAAACAGATATTTAAGCAGTTAGATTTTCCTTTTGTAATTCTAAGTAAAAGCATAAAATTTCTAGCACAGAAAAACAATTTGGTTTGTCACGTACATTATCCTGGTAAAAACCAGCCCCTTGTTCTATGCTTTGCTTCGTCCAAAGAGTCTGGGCTCTTGGCTGTTGAGAAAAACAAAACTTGTAATGATTTCACTCAAAACCCCTCCTCGCACTTTAGGTCTTGTGAATATATTAGGTATCTTTTTCTAAACAAATATTTTGACTACAAAATGTAAACCAAATGAGTTTTAGTTTCCTTTTGAATTATAATGTTTCATTGTTGTCCGTACCTTTTTAATTATTGTTTTGTTTGCTGTACAGCTCTGTTCTTCTTGTCCAGGTCTCCCTGGGAAAAAAGGGTTTTCCTGGATTCTATTATTATGTTACTTGATTTTTTTTTTTCTTTTCAATTTAACCATTGGTTTAGATAGTTTTATTGGGGGAAATAAATCAAAGAACACTTTTTCCAATCCTGGTTTTGGATTTGAAGAAGAAAAATCAGATTATCAAAGCATGCATGGACCCATAACTGTACAGTATTTGCCAGAGAAGAGGAACCCCTTTCAGCTGAGATTGACATAGTCTGGAGAATTGCTTGAAGTGTGTTTTGTGCGCCTCCTCTTGACTTCAACTAAATTTTTTTCTTTCTTTCTTTTTAGTACAAAGAGGTGGTACTCCAGGTAAGAACTCAAATATTTCCATGCTGACATGTCTGCTTTCCCTGAGGAGTTTTGCCTGCAGGAAGAAGGAAAGATGCAATAAAAAATGCAGAAATGCAGCTGGTCTGGCTGATGTTAAAGCTCGTGGATCTCTTTAACCTTTTACTGTAACAGATCTCACAGTAAGGTGGTACTTAGGGTTAGAAAGCTGAGAGTTTGTGGGAAAATCCCCACCATCCCTAACATTCAGTTAAACCTAACCTCAGTGAAAGGTGATAGCAGAGGCAAATATTTTTTAGAAATGTAAAATAAAAACACTTGTCAGCTCAAATTCTCACCAACTAATGTTAAATTATAGTGCAGTATTTAATTTACAAAAAACAAACAAACCCATGAGGTCAAGTATTTACACTATGTAGGATTAGTATTAATGAAATTCCTGTGTGTAGGATCCCAATTCAAACCGCATCGCCCAGTGGCTGAATCAGACGATCGGTGGCGGCATCCTGGACCTGTCACACGCCTCTATCCCCGAGGCCGCTCAGGGAACTTACACCATCAGCGTTGTGACAGACAAAGAGGAGGAGATCTCCCACACATTCGACATCAAGGAGTACGGTGAGTTTTTCTGGAGATCTAGAGCAAGAGAAGGACTGATCGAGCTAAAGTTTGTTGCTCTACAGGTTGTTTCATTGGTTTCATTTTGTCGCAGTTTTGCCAAAGTTTGAGGTAAAAGTGGACCTGCCCAGTGTGATCACCATCCTGGACACAACGACCACATTCAAGATCTGTGGAAAGTGAGTGACCACTAAGTGTCAACCTGCAATATGCATATGTTTTCTTGTTTTCTCAAATACATTTTGTTAAATGAAACATGTGACAACACTATCCCCAAATTCCAAACTTCTTAACCTCAAGCTAACGTCGGCTTCTGGGGAGGTTGACCAATAAAAAAAAAAAAATCGGAACTGTGATGCGCACGACTTCAGCATGTTATGACACTTGATGTATTTATAACTAAGGTTTTTAGTTCTTGTTCTTTTGGAACTCAGACTAGGGCCTCTTTAACAACAATGACCTTAAAATCCAACATGACTGCTGCATATAAAAGACAATGTATGTTAAAAATTCTGGTCGTTGTGATACTGGCCTATTGAAATGCCACACTGTAGAAGCTAGAGGCAGAAAAGTTTCTCAGGCAACAGATGAAACGCTTGAAATCTCAATTTTCATCTTACCAAGTATTTGTGCATTTAGTGGCTGACTAAATTATTTCTTTTTCTCTATGTTTTGTTTTTTGTCTGCAGATATACGTATGGGAAACCTGTTCTTGGTAGAGTTAAAGCCGAGTTTTGTAGGAAATACTTTCAATTTTTCTGGCGTTCAGAGGAGCCCGACAATGACATTTGCAAGAACTTTGATTTGACTGTGAGTATTCCAGAGGAAATGGACTGGAATCACTTCCTTTTTTGATGTTTGCTAAAGTACAGTCTGTGCACAAGTCTTAATAACACTTAAATTAGTGTACCTAAAGTTAAGGCCTTAAAATGTCTTAAATGCTTTTAAATAAATTGGCCTTAAATACGTTAATCACTACTACTAATTACTATCTGCTAAAATACCATTGCTACTTAGCTAGCTAGCTTTTTTGATTTATTATGGGTAACTGGAAATGTATCACTGGTTGCCTGGACGACGTTCATCTTCCCACAAACTCACACGACACCACTTCCATTCTTACACGAAATTTTCTGTTGTACATTTGTGTCATGATAAATTTCATTCATTTGTCGTAAACATTCTTAAGTTTGAGTTGATGAAACCTGCAGAAATCCTGTAAAGTATGTCCATATTTTCTTATGTTCCAGCTGGACAAAAGTGGATGTGCCTCAGAAACTATGAGCTTGGCAGAGTTTGCTCTAAACAAGTTCTCATATTCTGACCGTTTTGAGCTAAATGCTGAGTTGGAGGAAGATGGAACAGGTTGGCTCCCAAAGATTTCGGTATCGTTTTGCACTCTAGTTTCTACCAGGATGTGACCCATGTGTTTGCCACTGTCTAGGGGTCGTTCTTAAAGGCTCAGGGATGGCCAGCCTAAGCAGTCAGATCAGAACTGTCACCTTCGAGGATGTACCTGGAGCATACAAGCCTGGCATACCATTTGAAGGAAAGGTAAAAAGCTCCATCAAAGACCTGCTAGCATGTTTTTGGTGTTTTGCTAATAGAGATGCAGCTAAAATTGTTCAACAACCTTTGCAAAGTGGATTTATTGGCACTTTTATGTGCGGCCCACTGTTTGCCATAAAAAAGTTACAGTAGCTTAATACAGCTGGTATCAGCTAGATTTAGGATTACTTCTGATTACTTCTTCAGTGTCAAGATTAGTCAACCTCTTTGCCACAATCATATTCTATACTTAGTAGAGAAAACTTCTGATGTTATGACCAGTCTTCCTTAGGAATGGTGACTAATAAACATTGTGAAAACCTTTCTTTCATTTTTGCAGATCAAGCTGGTCGGCCCAGACAGCCAACCTGTTGCCAATGAGCTGCTTTATCTGTTTGTTGAAGACTCCAAGAAAATGATGCTCACAACAGACGCAAAAGGCATTGCTCAGTTTTCTCTGGATACGTCTGAGTGGAAGAGCTCTGTCTCTCTCAAGGTCAGCTCACGTTTTGTGGTTTGTTATTGTTTGTAGGAGTGCTTCAGATGATTTAACTGGTTTGCTCATGAACCATTGCAGTTGCCCTTGTTGTCTGTTAGTCCAGTTGCCTGATTTGTGGGTTGACCTGTAGAAGAATCTGGAGCAACCTTCGCTGACTAATTTAGATGACAAGATTTCTGTCCCCATTTCTGAATGAAAATGCTTATTTTAACTCTTTGCTGGCCTTCGCTTGAATAAACCAAGACGGCTGGATGTTGGTGTATATTTCAGTAATGGTCTAATTCAACCCTTGATCTTTCTGAACAGGTTCTCACTAAGGATACAAAGGAAAACGAACCTTATGTTCCCAACTTACGGCGACCAGACTACGGATTGGCCTACCAGTTCGTCTCACCTGCTTATTCCAAGAGCAATAGTTTCTTGATGCTCAAGCATATCAGCGAGGGTTTCGCCTGCGACAGAGATGCAACTGTGACGGCTCAGTACATCATCCAGGGAACAGAAGTGAAAGAGGGACAGACTGTCCTTAACTTCTTCTACCTGGTATGTGTCGCATTGTGTTTCTGCTGCAGTAATGTTAAGAAAATGTTCAAAAAATTTTTTTCGTTTGCCTAATTATTCAGTTCTTTTGTTTTACCACTACAAGAGTATTAAAAAATCCCAAGTGACAGAATTTTCTCTTCTTACATGCCTTTGTGCCTTTGTAGGTGCTGTCCAAAGGTGAAATTGTGCGTCATGGTTCTGTCCCAGTGAACGTCAAAACAGGAACTGGTACGAAACCAATCAAGTTTATACTGTAAAGCATAAGCTTAATGACAGACAGTCTGTGGCACAAAAACTGGGCATGAACTATATGCAACACATATAGTGCATGCCCAATCTTCGCCGATTGATTTAGATGACAATAGAGTCACAGCGCTAAAGGGAGCGCTAAAGCGATGGGGAATTTTTTTTCATTTGCCTTGTTTGTATTTGACAGCTTTTTATGTAATTAATATGATGAGGGGTGGCACCGACTGGACTCCCACTTCTTCACCTCCTTTTGTGCTGCTCTCCCACACACACCAAAGGTGTTCCAGTAACCTGCCACCTTACTACTAACTTAAGTTAACCGGAACATTTACAAGCCTTCTCTTCATACAGATGACAACAAGGGAACTGCAAAACAACAGCTCTTATTTAACAAATGAAATGATAAAAATGAGTTACAGCTTTGGATAAAATAAAGAGTCCACTGCACTGAACCCCATTGAAAACCTCCTGGTTATTCCACCAGATATTGATTTCTGATCTCTTCCTGAGTTCAGACATTAGCATTGTTGTTTCTAAATGAATATGAACTTGTTTTCTTTGCATTATTTGAGGTCTGGAAGAACTGCATCTTACATTATTTTGACCACTTCTCATTTTCTGCAAATGCTACATTTTTGCTTGTAATTTCAGAGACATGTTGTCAGTAGTTCATAGAGTAAAAGAACAATGTTCATTTTACTCAAACATAAACCTATAAAAACTAAAATCAGAGAAACTGATCATTTCAAGTGGTCTGTTAATTTGTTTTTATTTGAAAAGAAGAGGCAAACATGGAATACAGTGTTTCTCTGATTTGTTGACCAATCAGGACATGGAATGTGGTCTGTTTTGTATTTTCATCTAACTTAGCAGCTGTTGTCTTCAGATTATTAGCAAAGAACAAAATTGTTATTTCTTATTTCTCTGAAACATATCCAGCTGTTTAATCATTCACATCTGTTTATGTGTGTCTGTTCGACGCTACAGTCAACAAAGGGGAGCTGACCGTCAGACTGAGTGAGGTGATAGACCTCGCCCCTGTTGCCCAGGTGATTGTTTACTCTGTGATGGCCAATGGGGAGATAGTGGCAGACAGCCAGGACTTTCCCATTCAGCTCTGCCTCAGTAACAAGGTAGGAAACACAAAGATACAGTTTTATTTTCTTTTAACCAACACATGGAGAAAACAGGATCCCCCTTATGCCTCTCTGTGAACGGTTGGCTCCTCAGGTGTCCCTGAAGTTCTCGTCCGTTCAGCAGCTCCCAGCAGAGCAGACCACCCTGACACTGAAGGCCAACCCCAAATCCCTGTGCTCCGTCAGAGCCATCGACCAGAGCGTGTTACTGCTGAAGCAAGAGCAGGAGCTCAACGTTGACTATGTATGACAACAAGCATCTCATCAAAGTGATGAGGCTGACACATTGTGATCCCCTTTGGAAAATGAAACACACAAAGGTTCAGCTCGCTCTCCTTTGGGTTCGTGTCCTAACAGGTGTTTAACCAGCTGCCGGTCCAGAAGCTGTCAGGGTACGACTACGAGGTGGAAGACTTCGATCCGTTCCGCTGCTTCCCCGGCATGATCCCCAGGCCAATTCCTGAGTTCCAGCCTGTTCCTGAAGCTGAAGTCACTCCGACACCAATCGTCGACGTCAACGTTCGACCAAAGCGCTCGCTCTTCATCCCTCCGTTCTATCAGAAGATAGACGTCTACAGCATTTTTAAAGTAAAGATTTATTGGAACGTATTTCTTCTATTTTTAGGCCAATCTATACAATAGCATCTGTTTTAACTTCTCCATCATGTCTACTTCTTAGGCATTTGAATTTCCTGATCTAAATTTCTTCTCTTCTTTTTTCCATCCCTCTTGATCCATTTCCAGTTCTAAGCCTCTTTGACCCTTTTTACTTTATTAATAGCTGCGTATCCATTGACCATATAATTGTGTAATTTGACATTTCGGAAATAACTTTGCTTATTGGACACTAAGCAATTTTGCAAAAATAAAAACAAAAAACTGTTGATAAAAAGTTTTGGTGCTAGGATGAGATGGTGTATTTGCCTTTATTAGAATTGGTTTATTATGCAAAACTGCTATGCTCACGACGGTCACATGATTAACAACCGGATGTGCCGCTGGTGCAAGCCATGAAGAAGATGACGATAGGAAGTGGCAGGAAGATGACGGCGTGGCATGTTTTTTATCACTTACAGACTTATTCACATGTGATTTTAACTGCATTTCTTATTCAATGGAAACACACTAAACATTAAATCCCTTTTTAACAACCCTGTTAATGCCATTACTCATATACAGTAACGATATTACAATATGCAATAAAATGACATCGGTCATGCTACATTATTTCTCTTTCTGTCTTTGTCTCTCCACATTTAGGACATCGGAGTCAAAATTGTGACAAACTCAGATGTGAAAAAACCTTATGACTGCTTTGTGTTCAAGTTTAACGGTATGTTTTGTTGTTCTGCCCATTCTTGGTGATGAAAGTAGCCACTGTTACCATTTAAAAATTTTATTTAGCAATGCCAGAGGCTCTTCCAATGGTAGATGAAATGGACCAGGCAGCCGCTCCAGTGTCAAACAGTCAAGCTGGAATACCTAAAGAGACAATTAGAAAAAACTTCTTGGAGACCTGGATCTGGGATCTGGTCTCAGTTGGGTGAGTACTGTGGCAAAACGACTGATTGTTCTCTTTTCATGTCGTTCTAGAAGTAGGCTTGGCCGGACCTGTTGCCTTCAACATGGCATTGGCTAGAGGTGGAGAAGCTAGAGGTCCAGAGGAGCAGAAAAAGGAGACAGTCAGAACAGAGTTTCCTGAGACCTGGATCTGGGATCTTATTACTGTGGGGTAATAAGGAGAAAAGGAGAACACCATGCAACCTAAAGAAAAAAGCTTCTTACGAATGTTTAGCTTCAATTACTCAATCAGTTTAACTTTTAAAATGTGCTTAATGTTTTTAAACTCTTCTATATTTTTTATGGCTGATTAATTTGGTTCTGGTAATCATAGCAAAAAGGGATTTTAAGCTAGGCAGAGTGGGTCTTTTTAAGATGGGTGAAGGGTGTGAGAGAGGGAGAGCGAGGCAGAAGGGGTGAATGGTAGAGATGTAGGTTTAACTGTGCCTAGGGATGCACCGATCCACTTTTTTCACTTCTGATATCAATATCTGAGTGGATCAGCTGCTTTTCTGATCTGCTACAGAGAAACGGCTGAATTGACTTAATGCTTTTTTTTCCCAACACAGTATTACAAATTAATTTGACAACTCTGCACTAGCCGAGCACACAAACGCTTGGTCAAACATGTAAAAACAACACAATTTTACGTTGTTCAGTCAGTGCAATGAGGAGTATAACAGCTGACAAAAACAATAAGTCAAGTACAAAAACTGCAACAAATATTCTTTCAAATGGTTCAGAATTCGAGCTAGAATGTAAAATTAAATAACAGAGCATGACTTCTCTGAGAACAAAGCATAGAATTAGACTGAGTAGATCTGCCCTTATGGATCAGGCATATTGTCACCAAGACTCAGTTTAGAATTTCTTTCAATATCAGGACTGATACAGATATTAATATCCTATCGGTGCATCTCTATCATAGCTTGTGTGAAGGCATTAGCTTTGTGTATTTTTACATATTGTTCGATCTTTCCCCAGATTAAGATTTTTATTTTTTTAGTGCTTTTCTAGAAATATATAAGAACTTTTGCTTACTCTTTGAATTTCCCTGCCTGGCCCTGTGTCCAGAGACGGCGGGTCGGCGAGCCTTCAGAAGACGGTCCCTGATACCATCACCAAATGGGCAGCCAGCGCCTTCTGTGTCTCCCCTACTGGTTTTGGTGTGTCGCCCAACACCGGGCTCACCGCCTTCCAGCCGTTCTTCGTCAGCCTCACCTTGCCCTACTCCGTCATCAGAGGGGAGGTGTTCACGCTGAAAGCTACCGTCTTCAATTACCTCTCCCAGTGCATAATGGTGGTTACTCACATTCTTACAAAGACATTTTCCTCAAGAGTACATGAGTTGTCTGGCTTATTTTAGTGTTTGGTTCTGTTTCACAGGTCAAAGTAACTTTGGCTCAGTCTGACCAATTCACCTTCAGAGACTGTGAAGGCTGCCAGTACAGCATCTGTCTGTGTGGAGAGGAGAGCAAGACCTTCTCCTGGATTGTGACTCCAACTGCTCTAGGTACACACAACTAAATTGGTTGTTATTCAGCTAATTGGATGGACACCGAAATGTAGGCTTGTTACAGACAACACTAAGGTCTTCTTTACTGAGGACCAGAGCAAGGCTAACCACAGGAAACAATTAAAGTCAGTGAATTTCTTTTGGAATAAACATATTTATTTATAGTTTTCCCGTGTTTAAAATTTCCTGCTGGACATCCAGGAATCACTGCCCCTGGATGTGACCCCTGACCTCCAACAATACAGATAAACATAGCGCTGTATCATCAGCGTAGCAGTGAACTTGTTAATCATGTTTTCTTGTTTCTACATGAAGTTTAGAAACAACGAAAACAGTTTATAACTTCAAACAAACTCTTTTTTCATAGCAAATTGAAACTTCTCCGATAACTATCAATTAAACTATAATTTTTTTATCATCCTACTTTCTTTTGAAGTTTCTACTTTAAAGCTGCAGTAGGTAGCATGTTTTTAAAATATACTTTTTGCATGTTTGTTAAAACTGCCACAGTTTTAACAAATATGAGATAATCTGTGGAAAAGAACGAGCTCATCTGGTTCTACAGTCATTTGCAGACTTGCACCACTCCTGGTCAGAAACAACCAATCAAAACGAGGAAGATCTTAGCGCTGTCAATCATGTTTGTGTATGTGCTGCTCACACATTTTCCTTCACAGCTCATAAAAGCTCAAGATTAGCAGATTGCTGCAGCTGTACAACTAAACATTCCAGGAAAACTGTTTATTTGTCATCGGTGGCTCTGCTAACTACCCTGAACATTCACAGCATGCTCCAGAAGCTGTAGCGCAGCAGAGAGCCAGAGGGAGGATGTGAGTAGTGCACACATGGATGATTGACAGTGCTAAGCCCCTCCTCCTGGTTCTGATTGGTTGTTTCTGACCCAGGTGTGTATTTCTGCAGAGGGCTGTAGGACCACAGGGTGACAGAGGAGCTGGATTTGTTTGTTTGTTTCACAGATTATCTGTCTCATAGTATACTGTCACGACATGGTGACAGTTTTATACAAAAAAGCATATTTTAAAAAAGTTACCTACTGCAGTTTTAAACATATCCTGTAATATAATAGTTTAGACTACAGTCTTGTCAATTTTCTTCTCCTGGAAATAATCCCCCTTTGATCAGTCAGATCAAAGCTGACCTGATTGATTTGTAAATAAATTCCTGATGAGCTCATGAACTCATCATTAAAAATCCCAGCTTGTAATAAAACAATTTCATTTTGTTTCATGAATTGAAAATGTCATGTATGAACGTGTCAGAATGTGGGCCGTTTGGCCCTCCGTAAACCACACCAGCCATCTCTCATTACCTGGATTCTGACATCTCACTGTTGCCATGTGTTTGCATTTCATTAAGTGAAGTGTTGACGTGCATGCTGCGTCCATCAGAACCTTCAGCTGCAGAGTGAAAGCTAGTTCTGAACAAGCTAATCACTCCTCACTGAGGGCGCCGGCGGCGGAAGCTGATGCTGTTGCCGTAGCACAGAGGATTCCCGTCAGCCTCTGTCAGGAGGGATGGAGAGGGGGTTCTGATGTATGTCAAACCGCGATCTGCTAACCCCCCCATTATCCCGTCTTCCCCCAAAACCCCCTCCCTCAGAGGAATGCTGACAATCACTTGTACTAACAAGTCAGGTAGTATCTCTGACGAAACATTCAGAAACCTCTCCCTGAGGGGCTGATCTGTACTTGTCCTCCGTGTGAAGAATTATGGGCTGTGAAGGAAGCGAGGGAGGGCATGGGAAACAGAGCTGCATGGAGACACGGAATAATAAGGCAACAAATGGGGATTAATGAGGAGGTAAACAGGAGGAGGAAAGAAAACCGAGGAAGGATGGAGGAACAGGAAGGGTAATGAGATGGGAAGCCGTCCTTCCTTTGCACACAACGTCTGACAGGTGGGAATCGATTAAACACCCCCAACGCCTGTGTGTGTGTGTGTGTGTACACAGGCGATGTGAGCCTGAGGGTCAGCGCCGAGGCTCTGAGGACCCGCGATCTGTGCGGTAACGAGGTAACCACGGTGCCAGACGTGGGCCGAATCGACACGGTGGTCCGCACGCTGCTGGTGGAGGTCAGTGAATGTCAGAGCGCCCGTCACCGCGGCAACCGCAACACTTCTGCTTTTTAGCTGTAGAGTTGATGTGAACGCTGTCCGGTCAGCCTGTCCTGGGGAACAAAGAACAGTTTGGAAGATGAAAGCAGTTTTTCCAGGGCAGTGGGAGATGTTCTTCTGTTCTGATTGGACGTTTCAGATCAGAGGTCTCATAGCAACAGACAAACAGAAGCTCTGACAGGCAGCCATAGAACAAACTGATGATTATTAATGGATGTCAAAAAGTGGATCTAGGTAGGAATCATAATGGTTCATATGCGCAATTGTTGCTAAAAAATCAATGGGGAGGTTTTGCCCTTATAGTGTAATAATCCTTGTGTTAGAGATGAAACAGGTTGAATTATCTGTTTACTTATGCAGTGATTTGTTTCATGCAGCTGTCAACCATTTTTTCTAAGAGCATAATGAATACACATAATAAATACAGTGTTGCATATCGGCTGAATTTGAATTTACTCTGTTTGATTTGTTCTTTTTTATCAAAGCTATTTCCATTTAAAATATCGGAATATTTTAATGCTCCACATTAAGGAGGCTCAGGGCTTTGCTTATTGTTTTTCCTTGCAGGAAAATTACTGGACTTTAATCAACCAATAGGAGACCTGCATCCTTACCAGATGTCTGTCAGGGTCACAGATATATTAACTGAAATTCATGTCTGTAAAAATAAGAGCAAATGTTATTAATGAGTAGCATCTTTCTGTCTTGACTAATAGTGATGGATTAATTGTTGAAATAGTCATCAACTAATCAAGTAATCGATTAGCTGGAGTAGACTAGATTAAAGAACACACTCAGAGCAGTAATTAAGCCAAAACTGTTCAAACAGTATATATATTTTACATTTCAGATTAAAAAAGCCAAACTTCTTTTGTAAATTCTACCAAGAATTCATCAAGGTGCAGTTTTAGCTTCATCCAGTTCAAATTCTGTAAAAAAGAAAAAAAATCTCTTACTAAGCACCTTTTGCAATCCAATAATCAATCTGTTAATCCAAAAACAGATTAATTACAGTTGCTGAATTGATTCGCTGCAGATTCATCCTTTGCTACAAATGATCAAACGTTCAGTAGAGGAATGCTAAGTTATTGTACACTAGCTGGTAAAATCTTTTCTTTTTTAAAGGAATTGAATAATTTGAATATTTTAATGCTTTTGTAATATTGTATAAAAATGCTTAAATGACCCCGTTAGTCATCAGAATAAATTACTGAGCTAATTGTTAGTTTCAGCTGTCCTTTTTTTCTCTCCCATTTTTTATATTGTGAAAAACTTCAGATTTTCCAGGCAGATGCAGATTCCTTGTACATTCTGAACCATGTTAGGCTTAGTATTCTCCTGTGACTCTCTGTCAGGCTGAAGGAACGCCGCAGATGAAGAGCCACAACGCCCTGCTGTGTCCTGCAGGTCAGTGTCTGCACTTCAAAGCTGGGTCTCTTGGTCTCTAGGTTTCTGTGGAGAAAATCTCTCCATGTCATTATGCATCAGACTTTTATCAGAAAACCAGCTCACATTTCAACAAATGGCTGTTTTTGTTACCAGATGGTCCAGTGGAGAAGAAAATCTCTCTCCATCGGCCTGAAATGTTTGTGGAGGGGTCAGCTAGAGCGTCCGTCTCTGTCCTGGGTAGGTGACACCGCAGTTAGGCTGCTGGTGGCCCCTGGTGGCCCCTGGGGGTACAGGTACCTCGTCTAGTAAGCAGAAAGTGTGCTTACATGTCTGACTTTTTTCTCCCTTTTTTTGCCCCTCTCTCGCAGGTGACCTGATGGGCCGGGCCCTTCAGAATCTGGACAAGCTGCTGGCCATGCCATACGGCTGTGGGGAGCAGAACATGGTGCTGTTTGCTCCAAACATCTTCATCCTCAACTACCTGAAAAGCTCCGGTCAGCTGACCGAGACCATCCTGGAGAAGGCCAAGCGCTTCCTGGAGAGCGGTGAGGGCACTTCGCTCAGTCTCTTCTCTGTCCTCTTCAACAAGAGGAGGAGGTGAAGCTGAATCAAATAAAAGATTGCTTTTATAGTGGTGGTTGTAATGTAGCAAAAGGCTCAGGAGGAATCGAGCTCAGAATGTCAGAGCCAGATAAACTCCAGAGAGTTGCTCTTCCAGAACAGGAGTAGAACGCGGCTTTCTGTAGGTGGAGAAATCCTTTCTGAACAAGAAGGGACTTTTAAAAAGTGTTTCTGTTTCTGTTTGCATCTCTGTGTTGTAGGATATCAGAGGGAGCTCAACTACAAGCATGATGACGGCTCCTACAGCGCCTTCGGGAACAGCGACCCCTCTGGAAATACCTGGTAAGTACAATGATCTGCAGCTTTTAATCCGGACATTTCCATATTGATTGAACAGATTAATTCATACAGTCATAATATATACTTTATTAAAATAAGTGCTAAAATAACAAAGTGATCATTCATAAAAATAAATGACATAGATGGGCTCCTATTTACACTCCATACACTGAAGTTGATTGAAGTTGAGTAAACATAATTTTATTGAGTGACTCCAACATGTGTCTGATGTTTGTTTGGAGGGCAGAAACATGAAGATAGAACTGGTGTTAGACTCAAGTTGCATCATTCGAGAAGCATTTAAAACATTTATCCAAAAGGTTCGCTTTTCATATCTCTGGTTTCATGTGACAAGAGAACAAAAAAAATGCAATCCAGACATGGTGGGAGGAACACACACACGCGCACGCACCCCCGCATGCACGCACACACACACACACACACACACACACACACACACACACACACACACACACACACACACACACACAAGCATAGTCGTCTTTGCCTGCTGCCAAAAGCAAGTATCCTGATGCATTAGTTTTATTAGGAAGCTTGCAGAAAAATTAAGATTTTCATTTAATGGGCTTAAAGCAGAGGCTGCCTGGGGGGATTTAACGAAAAGGGGGCTGGGTAGTTTTGGCAATCGGTGAATATGTGGGGGTGTGTTCACCCCCCTTTCCCTCATGTGTTTGAGAGAAACTGGGGCTTAAGGATTTACTCACATTAGAGCTTAAAGAAGCTGTAAAACTGAAATGATTTAAAAGGAAATCAGTTTTCCTGCACACTGTGATTTCAGAGTTTTAGTCCCTCTGAATTCGTCAGCTTCTTTAAAGAAGAACAGCCGGTAAACTAGTGTGTGTGTTGGCTTCATAGTCGCCAGGTGGACCAGAACCACTCTTCACATAATGTGGCTTTAACTGTGAACATGTAGGAAAGCAGTGGTCCATGTTTACAGATCAGAGTTAATGTAGGCTGTTCACTTGTTTACAAAAGTTTAAGTTTTTTCCCAGGCTGAAACCATTAATCAGGAGTATTGCAATATTCATCAACTAACTTAGTAATCAGTTGTTAACTACAGACTCTAAAACATGCCATTTGTTGAAAGATGAACTCCCTCACTGCAGATATTCAGGTCAAAACGGAATAAAGAATATAAATATTAAGATGAAAAACCTTTTTGTCTGTAAATCTGTTCTACCTTCATGTGGCAGTTTCACCTGATTTAAATGATAAAAAACAAAAGCAACAAAAACTTCCTATTAAGCATCGTTTGCTGCCCAATTTTTCATAGATCAATCCAAACAATCAACAATGTCAGAAATACATTAAAAAGATGCATTCATTTAATGAACACTTTATTCCTTTTAGCAAAGGATGAATCTTAGCTAAAAAGTACTTTTAATGTCAACATGTGAAAAGCTCAGACTTGTCTGACTGAACATCAAATAATAAACAGCTGATCTGTTTACTATTTGATTAACTGATTAATAATTGGATAGAAAAAGGTAATGATAGGAGATTTTTCTTACAGGATTTCAACGAAGCGAATTGAAAACTGCCACTGGAGGAGCTCTGGCTGGAACATATTTACAGACAAAAGTTTCTTTTTCATCTCAAATGAAAATTGTATTTTTATTGGAGTTTTGGCTTAATCAATGCTCTGACTTTATTGCTCTTTCAGCAAAATTGGCTTTTTTTTTGTGTCTGTGTTCTCCAGCTAACGATCATTCAATTACTAAATTAGTTGATGATCATTTTAAAAATAATAAACATCGATGTCAGAATTTCTGAATTCTGACCGCACATAGAAACTGTGTAGTTTCTCTGGAACTTGAAAACGGTGTATATAATTGGACCTGTATGTACAGTTTTGAACCTGCTAGCCTTGCAGAACATCAGTAGAGTGAGCAGTAGAGTGTGTTGGACACACACTGCAGTGTCCCCATTGCTTCAGTTAGCAGGTGTTTCTGAGTGCTGCTGATTGAGCCGGTCGGACCTGCCGCTGCGTATCGGTGGTCATCGTCGGGCCCCTCTCTGACCGCGTGCCTGTCGTCTCCAGGCTCACTGCGTTTGTGATGAAGTCGTTTGGCGGAGCCAGAGATCACATCTACGTGGACCCACAGCACATCAAGGACGCCAGGACCTGGCTGTCCAGACTGCAGAAGAGCGACGGCTGCTTCACGTCTGTTGGGAAGCTCTTCCACAACAGCATGAAGGTACGGCTGCTCAGGAGCTCTGGAAGGGGAAATACAGGAATTTAATGTAGCTATGTGAATCTGCATCACATGGATTATCGGAAGAACAATGATGATTCATTTTAATCTCCGTCAATGTAGATGTATTGAGGCTGTTTTTGTGGGCGGCTTATAAGTTAACATGTTGCAGCAATAAACAGGAAATCTCAGCTGAAGCAGCAGCAGAGCACCAGGACCTGCCTTACTCTGACCTTTGGCCTTCAGTCATGACCTCTGCTTCTCTTTAGCTTTGTACTGGTTGACACTCTGATTTCAGTCTGGTGATAACTGGAAGTTGAAAGGTCCTCATGTTAAAGTTGCAGCCATGTTCTATTGAAACATGAACTGTTGCTTTCACAATATCCCCATTTTGTCACTCAAACACAGAATCCTGCATCTTGGCTTCCAGAAAGGAAACACTTGCCACAGTGGTTATGATAAGATGTTAAAACTTTGTTTAGTCTTTTCACTCTTTTTAGAAAATTCTAGAAGAGCTTTGGAACATGATCACGTCTACAGCTGAGGAATAGTTTCAAGTTCTAAAGATCAAATCTGGCTGCTTGGGGAAAAAACACAGCTAATGTGTTGCATATTCTAAATGTAAATACATTCATGAGAACACAAGATAATTATTTAAGTGCGCTGACCCTGCTGTGACAACATCTGGCCTCATGGTGCTGCTGTTTAATGAAGTTGTCAAACCACTAAAGGAGTTAGCAGAGCAAGAGACTTCTAACTGATTAACACCTAACCCAACATGTATAAAAACACACACAACAGATTTAGATGTATTTTTTTTTAAAGTACACCCCTACTGCTTCCATAAAATGTAAGAGTTACCATAGCAACCAGCTGCTTAATTACAGGTGAGGATGAACACAATGTCAAGATGAAAATCAATCAGCCTGACCTTGGAGAAGCAATCTTCCCGGTGTGAGAGTTGCTGGAGGAAGAACATTTCTTCCATCATTTGTCAAATTGTATTGTTTTCCCCACAATTCACTCTGCTTGTTCATTGATGTAACATTCTTAAAAAAGCTTAAAAAAGCTTTAAAAAATGGGAAAACTGCTTAGAGTTTGATTTTTAAACCATTAACATCTAATGTTAGCTCTTGGCATGGCTAACATTTGGAATCTGCTAGCAATGTGTGTGTTCCTTTAAATACTGTAGTCGCATACCTTAAGGATAAAAGAATGAAACAGATGAACATTTATACATTCAGCCTTCTTGTTATCTACTGAACTGTCATTGTTTAAAGTTAGCTTGAATGTACAACAGAAACATAGTGTACACTGTAGAAAGTAGTTTCCTTCATAAATGGCCTTTTAAATCTCATGTCTTCCTCTGAGTTCATTGCTAACTCATCGACAGTGAAACTGGGTAACTTTGAGCGTCCTCGCTTCAGTCACAACCTCCAACTGAAGAGAGTTGTTGTTGGCGCTTAGCTGTGGGGCGTACATAGAAAGATCAGACAAAATGTCAGTCGCTAGCTGGTTTCTGAGCATCTCTAGTAATGCACCAACTTACATGTAGAATCTTGCAGTTCTTATTTTAAAACCTGGACTGTTAGCAGGCAGAATCAGAAGTTTTATCTGTTTGGAGTTTGCATTGATTACTAACTTTCACCTAAATTTTTAAAAAGAAGCATTTCTACTGAAGGATTTCAACGTTACTCCCTAACCAGCTAAATAATTGAAGATTTAAAAAAAATTACAGTTATGGAAGATTTATGTGATCTAAAGGACCAGAAACTGAGGTAAATATCATTACATCATTCATTTAAAAAGAATCGATTGTCTCCAAAAACATAGTTCAGTTGGTACACCAAGACTCGTATTGGTTCATATTGAGTAAAACTGATACATAATGGCAGATTGTTTAATGAAGCTCATGCCTCTGACCTGTTGCTGTATAATCTGCTGTTTCCACAGGGAGGAGTGAGTGACGACGTGTCGCTGACGGCTTACATCGTCGCTGCTATGCTGGAGCTGGACGGAGTCGCCTCGGTCAGTTGGATGTCCTCTCTTTCTCTTTTTTTCTCATCTTGATCAGTGTAATTTTTACTGTTATCAAACCACTTTTTGCAACATATTTAGAAAAGTTGATGGTGTTTTCAGTGTATTTCTCTCACTAAGCTGTCACAGCTGCTAAAGGAAAAGGAAACGGGTCAACTCCAGCTCAGTCTAACTGTGTCTTCTTGTGTTTGGCTGCTTTGCGTCAGGACCCCGTGGTCCAGAAGGGCCTGAGATGTCTGAAAGATGCTGTGGCCGGGGAGTTTGACAACCTGTACACCACGGCCCTGATGACCTACACCTTCAGCCTGGCTAGAGATCAGGAGATGAGGAGCAAACTGGTCACCATTCTGGACCAGAAGGCCAAGAAGGACGGTAGGAAGAAGAGTGTTTTCACACCTGATGGTCCAGTAGACTCGGTTTGATTGGAGTCAAACCAACCAAACACTTTGAAAAACATGTTTACCTCCTCGAATGTGGTGGCGCTGCACCAACAACTACTAAAGGAAACCTCTGAAAAAGACACTGAGCGCAATTTACTGTTTCAAGAAGCATAAACAAAAATAGATGGCATCAGATTTTAGTGATTGTAGAATTTTTCTTATGTTTTTGGCAACAGACCACGAGACATTAGCTACTTGTGCTAAACTCTTGCAATTTTTCTGGTTCACTTCCTCCTTTTGGAGCAGTTTCCTGTCAGTTAGCTTTCGCATGGGCATTCGAACTGCATCAGAGTTCACTTCAGCCTGGGTTTGTAGGCAGACCAAAGTTCACTTTCTTGAGTTGATTGAATATCTGCCCCTCAAACAAACTAGACTTTCTGTTGTGGATGAACCCTGAGAGAACACGACAAATCCTGGATGACGTCCTCAAAGAGTGCAGGACGACTGAATTTAAAACAATTTGAGAGTTAGTTTTTTCTAATAAAGAAGGTAGAATGATGAACAGAATCAAGTTGAAGTAATTTTTTTCTCCCTCTAAGTGAGATGTCTCCACTTTATCTTGGTGGATCTTTTTGATGGAGACATTGTTGGTCCGTGTTTTGTTGCCTGCTGATCTTGTCGTTCCTCCTGCATCCTGACTGGTAGGTGGCACTGTTCACTGGGAGCGAGTGGGATCTTCTGAGGCGGGCCTGGACGCTGTGGAAGTGGAGATGACCTCCTACGTGCTGCTGGCCCTGCTCCTCTCTCCTCCTCTGGAGGGCTTCAGTCTGGACTACACCTCTGGCATCATCCGCTGGCTCACTCAGCAGCAGAACCCATACGGCGGCTTCTCCTCCACGCAGGTATCGTAAGCATTTCCAGTAGAACCGCAGCCCTGCAGCGGCCAGAGCTAACACCTGACCGCTCCGCCCAACAGGACACGGTGGTGGCCCTCCAGGCTCTGGCCAGGTACGCCGAGGCCACCTACAGCCCGCAGGGAATGACCACGGTGACGGTGACGTCCGTTGGCGGCTTGAGGAAGGAGTTCACGGTGACGCAGAGCAACAGGCTGCTGTACCAGGAGGAAGAGCTGAGCGAGGTTCCTGGAGAGTACACCGTTAGAGCCGAGGGACACAGCTGCGTGCTGACTCAGGTACCGCTGCATCACACATGGGATCAGGTCCCACACTGGGGTTAAAGGTCACAAGGTTGGTCTGTAGGGATGGATTTCTGCAGTACAGACAGGGAAGCTGTTCAGACCTGATGAAAAGATGGATGGAGATAAATACAGGACAGTGATGGGAGGAAACCTGTTAGAGGATGAAGGTTACTGGCGACGGAGGTGGAGCTTCACCTTCCAGAGCAACGACCTTTAGCATTCAGTTCCAACTACACACCCAAACAGTCAACTAAAGGCTGTTGCTATTAGCGGTGCTTTCTTTCTTGCTTCGCGTTGTGATCTTGTTGCCGTATTGTCAGCTCTCAACTTTAGAATCGATCCAGATGGCAGCATCCATTATTACGTCTATAAAAAGTCTGATGGTAGTCACATGTAAAGTCTGTTGGTGTTTGTGGTTATGATGTGACCAAATTCAGTTCAGGCTCCGTATGTTTGACCACAGACATACATTCTGTCACTGTCTGATGTTTCTCTGCAGATCTCGGCGCACTACAACGTTCCTCCACCTGACGACTTCTCAGCCTTCACCATCACCAAGAGCATCGAACCCAGATGCAAACTCAGCCGGCCACAGCTCCACCTGGCTGTTCATGTCAGGTACTGCAGCTGGAGTCTCTTAAGATCGCTGCTGGACGCTTTAATGCAGCTCAGCTGGTTTAGAAACGCTTGATGTCACTTCCTGTAGGTATCAGGGCAGGAGAGACGAGACCAACATGGTCATCATCAACATCAAGCTGCTGTCTGGATACGTTCTGGATCAGAGCTCCCTGCAGCTGGTAAGTTCCCCGTCTAACTTACGACTTCTTAAAACTGAGAAGCTGCATTGTGACGGCTGGCTCTGCTGCTGCAGCTGAAGGACGAGCGATCGGTGAAGCGTGTGGACTCAGACGAAGGATTCCTCAACATTTACCTGGACGGGGTGGGTGTCCCTCTCGCTGTGTTCTTGGCCCCTTGCGTTTCCTTCCGTGTGGCTGTGCAGGAAGTGAGCGTTTGGAATGTTTGTGATTGCAGCTGAAAAAGGACGAGCCGCAGACGTGCAAGGTGACTCTGGAGGAGGATCAGCGGGTCAGGAACCTGAAACCAGCTGTGATTAAAGTCTACGACTACTACCAGCCGAGTAAGAGCTCACCTAGCTGCCTTTGCTCCACCACATTCAGCGTGTTGTCAGTGTTTACTCATTTATCTCTCCTGTTTCAGCTGACCAGGCTGCCACTGACTACACATCCCCCTGTGCTGAGAGTAAGTCAGAGTTCTCCAACTTGGTTCTTTAATGCTAGTTTTCTGTAGCGCCACGCCCACCGGGATCTACAAGGTGGTGTTTAAACTGAGACGCTGTGGCTACATGGAAGCCACAGCTGAAAGAAACGGGAGAGAGATGAGATTCTGGAGGAAACGTCAAAAATGTTTCCCTATTTTTTGTTTTTAAGGGGATGACCAAATGACCAAACGTTCTCATTCTATTAACGTTTTACTTTTCATTACCATAGAAAGTACTCCTACATCTGTTTCTTTTTTATTCTACTTCAATGAACGTGCCAAGTTAGAATAAAATTACAACTAAGCAATAACAATAAATGTTCAAAGGAGTGGGTGGAAGAATAGACTTATTAAAAATTGGTCTTGTCAGATGTCCGCTTCTACTGAGCCAGGTTCTGGTTCTGCTGCAGGTTTCTTCCTGTTAAAGGTCAGTTTCTCCTCTCCACTGTCGCTCCATTCATGCTCAGTCAGGGATTTCTGTAACGTCAACAACATAATGGAGGAGTGAATGCTGAAAGTCATGTCAGCTGAAAATCATGTCAGCATCCACTGAATGCAATCTGTGGGTTTCCTTATGAACTTTTTAAACAACTTTGAATAATTAATAGAGCATACTGTTCCGTTTGACAACTAAGATCAATGGGAATGATTGATTGGATTGAAATTTATTTCTTTTAAAACATTTTCTCTGGCTCTAGTGACCTTTATTGAACAGTGGTCAGAAAGGAAAGCAGGTTGTGTGAGAGAGTGAAGATAAAGGTCAAAGGTCAACAGGCCAGGACTAGAACCCTTGATGGCTGTATCGATTACCCCTTTGCCACCGCTGCCCTGAAATAACTTTTTTTTGTTATGAAACTAACCTATAGAAAAAGACTGAATTGTTTAATGACTGAACTGAAGATGTAAAAACATTTTGCTGAACTGAGCAGATCCGCTCTAGATCCCAACTCGTCTTCCATCCCACTCTGTAAACATCAATATTCCTAAAGCAAGTATAATAATCTTTAGTGTGTGTGTGTGTGTGTGTCATTTCTCTGCAGGTGACAGTGACAACAGAGTGTAATTCCTCCTTCCACCAGCAGGACAGAATTAACAGCTGAAGGAACTACTGTGTGACGTCTAGGATTATTGTTTTGAAACTCTTTATGTTAAGTTGGGATCTGAATCTACTTTGGGTAATGTTAGATACTTTAACTCTTAGTTTATCATGTTTTATTCTCTTTTATTGTGGGTCACATGCTGAGCATATATATATTTTTTTTTTCGTTGGTGGTGACCAGCAATGGTCCGAACAGTTTGTGTCTCTGCTCAACACTGGAACAGTCACACTATTACGCACTGGATACAACAGACAGCAGAGGAGTGTTTGCTGATAGTCATTTTGTTTTTTTAATTAATAGATCTGACAGAAATCCACATTATTCATACATGAAAGTGACACATGACACAGTAACACAGCATGGTCAGAGTGCTGATCGTGTCTGAGGGGAAATGAGGATCCAGTCTTAATGGTGATGGCTGATTTATTCTGTGTACACGTACCTGCACAAGTGTTGTACCAGTAAAAAAACAAAACAAAAAAAGATATTCATACATGACTATTGTACAATTTCAAATGCAAGCTCCAATAAAAATTCTGAAATGACAAAAAGTGAAAAGTCATACATTTTCATACATTATTACTAACTTTTCACTCAGGCATTCTCTTTGCAATACTACCTTTCTTTCATATACGTGTAGATAACAGCAATTCATGACCAACAGATGTCACTTAGAAACCTAACATTCACTACTGGACGACTGAAGTGTCTCCAAGGTAGCGGCTAACGCTCCGTGCTAAAGGCCTCCGGTCCGGTCACAGTGGGGTGTTAAGAGGAGCTCCAGTGTTGAGGCAGCTTTCTGAAACACTATTTCAGGTTTCTGTTGGACTATTAAGGCAGAATTAGAAAACACTGTGAACAAAAAAGGCCACACGAAAGTACAGCAGTAGCCAATTCAATCTGTACCTCCACCAAACGGTTACAGTTGGGAAGAAATGCTAAGTACCTGCTAGGGGTGGGCGATATGGACAATATTTTCTGGTGATGTGATAACAATGAAAGTCACAATCACAATGTCACATAAAGAAGTGTGATTTGTACACAGTAGCTACATTTAATCATATTTTCAAATGTATTGATATGTAATGATACACTCATTGAACACAGTGGAGAAAGTCCTAAAATGACAAAATGGAGTTTGGTTTTTGTTAAAAATATTGATTGGAATTCATTGTAACAACAATGAATCAAAATTCATATAATTTCTCATGATAAATAATGCGATAAATGCCCACCCCTAGTAACTAATGAACAAATGAGTTTTTCTGCGAACCAGTGGGGGTGTTAATAGCTGAACAAAGGACAAGAAATTTTCTCATGTATTTTCTTCTAACAGAGGAGCACATGGCATTATGCAGCTATTCAATAGTCAGACAATATGCACCAACTTTTACAGGGAGATGATTTTTTTCAGTCTGGTTTTTGTTTTATCTAGGATCATATAGTTCATATCTATATCCTATAGATCTGGTAGTGGAGAGGTTTGTGGTGGCTCATTTATTGATTCACAGACTTCCAATAATGACAAAAGATTACTCGATACAGATCATCACATCGGAACTACTTTTTCTACAGTCTGATGCCAGTCAGAACTTTTTGCTCATTAATCAACCCAGATTACCTTCGTCTGTAATCATTCATGGTGTTGACCCATGCCTGCTAATATTTTATAGTCATTTAATATTTTAGTCATTTGCAAATATTGGCCTTATATGAAATAGAAAAGGGCAGAACAAAGCAGCACGCTACCAGCATGGCAACTAGTTTAACCCTCCTGCAGTCTAAGAAACGGGGTCAATTGGACTCCACAAGGTTTCTACCCTGTGCGTAGTCTGGTGAGGTTGCTCTGGCCCAGCGTGCGCCATTACCAGGTTTTTTTTGGTTGATGTGGGATTTCGGGAACTGACGGTCTTTCCCACTGTTGAAATCTGCCGCGCTCCTCCTGAGCGTCGCGCTAAAAGACCACTGTTCTTTAACTGACCCAATGAGCCCACCATGTTGGGACCCTCTGGGATCATGAGAACCATCTCCAAGGTGAAGAGGAAACCATGCAAACCTGTTGGAGAGCTCAAAGAAACACTGATTTAAAAGTGTCCGTGTGATGCGGGCTCCACGGTGAGGCTGTGCAGGACTCAGGAACATGTGGTGAAGGCACAGGTCTGAATTGCATCATCCAAACAGTTGAATGTGTGTGCTTGCTGCTTTAGGCTGGTCGTGGTGGCGGCTGCTTCCCAGCAGAGTCGTCACATCGTCAAGTTAGCTAAAGGCTTCCTGAGCCTGCGCCGTGTCAGAACCGGACCGCTCCAGAGATCGATCAGTTCGGGGCATCTTGGCAGCTTTGGTGAAACCATTAGACAGGCATTTTGTTTTGGCAGTCAGCCTCAGAGTGTTGGGTGTTCTCTCATTAGAATGGCTTCTGATTTAATACATACAGAGTTCTCAATTAAACTAGCCTAAAACATGATGAGAAAATGCTGCTTCAAAGCTGTCAGAGAAGTGATGGTTTCACACACACATATATACAGTATATGTATATATATGTTGCTTCATTTGGTCATGTTTATGAAAGCTTCGGTTAGTTTTCACAGTTTAATACTCGGTTGTCACCATTTTGTTTCATTTTCACCTGACTGCTTAAGCAGGAGATAAGTCATACAAATGTTTCAATGCTAATCATAATCCCTTGAATGTTTTACATTACTCTCTATTTCCAATGATTCTGCTTCTGATCCACTCAACCTCTGAGTGCTTTAAAATGTGACCCGTAGTGCTGCTGAGTCAGGTACCGAATGTCAAAATGGCGACGAGGTGAAACAACCGGCAGTGAGGCAGATTTCTGTTTAATGGTGATTATGAATCATGTTCTGAAAATGGGTTAGCATTAAAAGTTTGCGTTGCTCTGCCTAAAGACAGCTTCCAACAGGGATGTCCAGACCTTGTGTGGCCCACAACCACAGTTCAAGAATGGAACAAACATGGCCAATCAGAAACAATCACCCTGAGAGGGCAAAACAAATCACCAACAAAACCACAGCTATCGCTAACGAGGCCGTCAGAGTCACATGAAACTGGCTGTATTCAGTTCCCTGTAGGGGTTGTTGAAACCGACTGTCCTAATCAGTTCCCAACAACGTCTGGTCACATTTCAAGGTCTGACTTTCTGTGAAACGGCCTGAAGAGACGAAATCAAGGCTGTGCTGAACCTTAGACCACATCCTCTGTTGCAGTTTGGTTTCACTAAGATGGATTCTTTCATTCCTCCCTTCAAATGAGCGTCTCAGTATCGGCAAACACCCCACATGGAAGGCAATGTGTCTCATTCTTAATAGTGTGGGCGGGGCCCACAAAATGGCCGTTCTTTTGACACCCCTGACTTAAGAAAATAATCCTAAAATGGAATAAAAAATGTGTTAGAATATCAACAGTCCGTATGCTAAAGCAAGCAAGACTATGGAGAGCTTAACAGTGAAAGGTGGCTTAGCGACATGTTTGTGACAGAAAACTGTTTTGAACTCGATCACACATTTATAAAGGATGAGCAATAATTAGGAAGACACCAATATGCAAAATCGTCCAATATAAATACCCGATATTAATACTACTGTTATGTCTGATAGCTAAATATATCTAGGTAAATATTGGAAAACATGACCACATCGCTGACTTCACCACTGCTTCCCCACAATCCTTTGCTGCATCTCTCTGTCACATGACCATAAAAATGTTTCCTGACCAACCTTGACCCCTCCCCTCCAGAAACAAACAGCAACAAGTTGGAAATAAATATTGGTTGTTAATATCAGCCCGTTTATTGGACCAATACCGACATATCAAAAATTACCGATACCGGTTGATACCGATGTTGGTGCTGATGTATCGTGCAACCCAATAATACATAAATAAAATGACCAAATGTTTTGGGCTGGACAATAATGTGGTAACAGAACCTGGCCCAACCTGGGAACTCTGGAAACAGCGATGGGCATTGGAATCAAAATGCCTGACCAGAAATCCCTCTGATTATTTTAGAGTTTCTCTCTTTATTTACGGTCTTGATGCTAGCCCAGGGCAGCTGTGTGGTCATTCAGTGCTTTCAGTTTAAGCCAGCCTCTTCTGACAGCTTTGAAGCATAGAAACCATTGAAGTTTCGTTGTGTAATGGTGTCGATCAAACCATTACAGCCCATCACTCTGTCCTAATGAGTGGACTCTTCAGGAATACCTGTGGTCAGTCCGTTCCTTTGGTAAGCCTGGTGAAGGTGTGGATCTGGGATCTGAGATCATCTCTGCTGCTGCTGACCGTTAAACAGAAAAAAGGTTTCAGCAGCTGAAACACATTAAAGTGAAGGGAATTCTTCAAATCTTCTCTCTCTACACTCAAAGTTACAACAGAATACTCAATAACATTGGCAACATGTCATTTGGCAATTTTTTCTCTAAGTAAAAAAACAAACCAATAATACAAAATATTCAACAGTAACTACAAGATCTCCTTTTGGCAATATAGAAAGGCTTTGAACAGTCCTGGACAGGTGAACATTTTGGTTTATATACAGAGATGTGTTGGTGTGTGTGGGGTGTGTGTGTGTGTGTGTGTGTGTGGCAGCAGCTCCCTTTTTCAATCCAAACAGAATCACATTGGTAACAGGACAAAGGAAACGCCTACGTGGAGAAATGATTGTGTGATTAAACGCAGAAATAAAAACAGAAACGGTAACAAACAGGCGTGGTGTCCGAGTCGGAGCGGACGTCAGAACGGACCCTGTGGATTGCGTGTCCAATCCCTGCCGCGGCGTCCCACTCGCCCTCCGCACTCAGTTCATGAACTGAGTGTATCCCTCCGCTCCCGTGACGATCACGTCCATCCAGATCCTCATGGCCTCCGCCGATGGCGCCACCACGTAGTAGAGGCGGTCGTGCGTCTTCACGCAGAAGGTCAGCGATGGGTTGGGGCTCTGAGGGTTTTGGAGGGGTGGCAGACAAGACAGAACCAGACTCAGTAGAAGTTCTCCATCAAGTTTTCACCCATCAGCCGCTCTGCTGGGACTGGCCCTGCCTCTTAGCTGAGGCTGAACCAATAATCAATCTCCTCAGATTCTAAATCTCGTTTTTTAAAAATTCAGATGCTTCAGCGAGTCCGAGCTGTAAGCGTTTGGAGAATCTTTACAGCTTGGAGTTGTTGTTTTTCTCTCTAAATAATAAATCAGAAAACTAAGGTGAAGGGTGAAACTAGAAACTGTACAGCTTGCCTCAGCCTCAAACAGAAAGTTCTGCTCTGCTCTGTTTGTTTCCTCTCAGAGCGCTCACCCAAATGACTTCCAGAAGAGATGCTCACTCCCAGCTAACCGACCAAGTAATAGAGCTGAAAGAGTTGGACAAGCAGTGTTTTCCAATGATCGTCTGGATTTTGTTGTGATGGTCCCTGGTGGTCAGCACTAGAGATGCACCAGGAAATTGGCCAGTAACCAGAATAGAGCAATTTTTCTTTGTTTGATTGGCCCTGACAGCTAACCAGCTAGCCTAAAAGTTAAAAATCAGATTTTTGTCTCCGATCGGTGAAAGTATGAAGAAGCAACTGTTTGACTTTAGATCATTGCATTGGATGAAGGTGGACAGACTACGCAGCATGTCATCTGCATACATGCCAGCGAATGGAAGAATGTAAGAAGAAAACAATAACGGGCCAAAAACTGACACCTGTAGAACCCCACGTTAGTGGAGAATGGGGAGAACGTCTCTGTTCTGATGCAGAATGTTCAATCAGTTCGATGAGAAAACCAGTCCAGAGTGCCTTAAGGTAAGAATCTACATGTTCAAGAAACAACCGGTGGAGACTTTGTATACATAGCTGTGCTTAATCATGATAATAAAAGATGCATTGTCATTGACTCGGCAGTAAGACAGTTCTATAAAAAGTGTTTTCTCAGTTTCCAATCCTAATATTAAACATTTAATAATCTTTCATGTATTGGATCTCATGGAGCCTTACAAAAACCTGGAATGGGAAAACAGACAAAGTCTCAACAAGGGCTTAGTTTGGTGTGGCAAAATGAATCTATGTAGCAATAATAATATTACTCAAGTCAAAGAAAAAGGTACAGTGGAGCAAAACTACTTTTATATGTACCTTCTTCCAAAAAAGTTACTCAAGTGAATGTAACAAGTACTACCCACTTTTGAACAAGCTTAATGTGCTGTATTGGTATTAGCTAGTCGTCTTTTAGCTAACATTAGCTGCATCCAACAGCATTACTCAACTCAGTCGGTTAGTTTGGGGGGAAAACTGAGCAAAGTTCTTTGCGTTTTGCTGGTTTGCTGCGATGATTCTAACACACCTGAGTATCTCTGCACTGCAGCAGCAGGTCTCCTTCGCTGCTGCACAGGAGTAAACCCAGCGAGAGCATGTTGGGTTTAAAGATGGCTCGGAAAACAGGTTACGACGTGTTAACAACAATTAAAAGGTTTTAACTGCTGAAAAAAGTGACAGAAGGCACAGATATGGGAAGTGAGGAAGCCCCTACTGTATCAAATCGATATAAGAATAACAGAGAGTTGGCCACTTTAAGGTAAAAACAACAAACAGCTTCCAGTCCGGGGTGGGGGTGGGGGGGTGGGCACGGCTATGCCGCCGGGCCTGCACAAAGTTCTGCTCAATGTATCTTCAATCAGAAACCAAAGAAAAATCCTCTAAGATATTGTAATTTCCCGTGATTCAAAATGAACGTAGACTGTGGAAACTGGCAATAAAAATCTAATCCTGAGCAATATTTAAAGATAAATATCGCTTTGCTCATTCTTCATGACAACCAGAGCAAATGTGTGTAACAAAGTTAACATCTGCAACTGTTCTCAGCCTCTGAAAGCAGTGTGTGTCTGGGCAGAGAGCAGCTCACATGAAGGTCTGCCTCTTGGTAAAGTGACAAGGAGAATCAAAGTTGCAGGGCTGATCAGAGCCGTGCAGTAAGTCAGAGTGTGCTGCGCAGCGACAGGCCATCAAACACACACAGATGAGGAGGCAGCAGCTCAGCTTTGTGCAGAAGTAAAAAATAAAGATGAATGTCAGAAACAGAGACGACTGCATGTAGGGCTCTGTGAAAAGGAGCACAAAGGATGAACCCAGGCTCTCTCCCTTCAAGTCTCAGTGACTGACCAGATCTCGTCTCTTCATGCTTCAAGGTTAGTGTGTTTGCTTCCATTGATCCACCCAGCAGGAAAATGTTTTGGTCTCCTGACTATATTGTTTCCAAATTGAAGGAAGAAATTGCTGCTGGATGTTTGACTCCACTCTTTTATTTACAGCGTTTTTCTTGGGCAGAACTGGAAGGAAGGTCCCTCTCCGAGAGGAAAATCAAACCCCAACATGAATTTAAACTGAGGATGTTTTACTGTCGGCACTAACAGCCGTCAGCTCCAGTCCTACTCTGTCTATCCTACCACTTCCTGGTTTTGTTCCTCGTAGTTTTGTGGCTAGTTGCTGCCAGTACAAACTCTGCACTGGTGGTATGATGGCTCTGTAGCATCCTCCTCCTCAGCAGGAGACAGGCGCCTTCTTGACACTCTTGGGCATCCTGACTATTCTTCACTGCAGCTGAACCTCATACATTAAAGTTTTCTGTGTTGGAGATTACCTTCCAGCTGCAGGAACAGACACACACACTTCACCTTTAAACACAAGGGAGGGAGGTTCTGCTTTAGGGATCAGTCTGTCAGGCAGACAGAGAGCTCAGCAGGACTCTGGTGGAAATGATAGTGAACATCGATGCTAAACTAAAAAAGAACGGTGGGGACATTTCTGTTAATCTGCCAATTAGCAATCGGATTCCCCTTAATATATTTTTCTGGATAAATTCTAAAGCGCCAAGTTGGCTGATTTGTAAACTTTCAGTTAAATAAAGTTTGACATCTGTGTTTACGTTTTGCTTTATTAAGAGTATTAAGAATATTTAAATGGCTAGTATTAAGAGTTTTCCAGTGTCATATTATACCCCAATTAAGTAAGTATGTTACCTTTAGTTGTAAAAAAGCTGTATACATGAAGCGTGAGTAAAATTAAAATCTTGTGAGTAATTTAACACGTTGAAATTGGGCCTCTGTCGCTTTAAGAAGCTGGTACTCTGTCTGAGAATCCGCTGTCACCACGTCGTCACAACAATATTGCTTCATGTTGCCGTTGACAACCGTTCTTTAGCGAACAAACGAACGGTTCATAACCTAAACATAGGTTAGTAGAACCTGTTTAGAATTAGGGCTTTATCTGCCTATGTGTCCTTCCCTCCCTGACAGTCTGCGATTGTAAATCTTAATTGCTCACCTGGATAAATAATGTTTAAATAAACAAATTTAGGGAGAGCACAGCTAACTTTGTAGTTAGTGGTGTCCACCACTGCTCACAACGTTCTCGACAATAAATGAATATACACCTAATTGCTCTGCTCAAACCACATAAACTGTCAGCATCAAAGAAAGCTGGAAAACATGTGAAGGTTTGTGTTAAAACTGCAGTTGTTTCCCAGACACTTGATTCATTCTGCTGGGATCCACAGAGGGAGCAGGAAGGATTAGCAGGTCTCTGGCTTCAAACCGACAGGCGTCACCGTCTGTACTTCCTGAGGATTTCAGGCTTTAGGGCTCGCAGCACATTTAACACCCCCCACCACCCATCCAGTTCAACTAACAGTTTGTCCACAGTGGGCTCAGGGAGGGGAGGGGAGACGGCTGAACGGGACAAACATGAACACGGGACTCGAAGAAAGCAGGGAGCAGAAGGAGAACGGGTGAAAGGACAGAGTGGTACCTTAGTGGCACTGCGGAGGTGATCATAGTAGACCTCTTCTATAGCCTGGAAGTAGATCACACCCTTCAGCTTGGTCTCATGTTTGTCTGCAGCGAGAGAGAGAGAGAGAGAGAGAGGAGAAGAAAAAAAATCAGCTCTGGTCAGAACCTGATCCGTTCTGACACAGTCTCAGCTGGAGGAGCCGACTCACACCTCACGCATGTCACCCAGAATCTTCCGAGCAGATCCGCACGATGTGCTCATCAGCGCAGGAGCCCGACTTTGATCATGACCAATTTGAGCTTTGTGATGATGGATGGGAAAAGACAAGCACAGCAATATTTTTTTCTCTCCTTTCTGTTTTTTAAAGCAAGTGGAGCTTTTCATTGTGTTTTCAGACTTGCCTGCATTCTTACGCTACTCTGGTACATGATTACAGTTTGTTTCATCAGCCACTGCAGAACTGCAGTAAGGAACCGGTGGGGAACTCAACAGCCCTCTCTACCTCCAGGCGAAAAAACACTCCAGCAGCCAACTTAAAGAGCAGTAGGTAGAGGCGGGCGCAGCGCCTTCATTTCGAGGAACAACAGCCTGCTTTTAACACGCAGCCATTATCTGCTAATGACCTCTTTAGCATTCAAACAGCCGCGCATTTGCATCTCATTTGACTCCGTCTAAATAAGCCAAAATGTGGCTGTGTTTGAGGCTGATTAGCGGGAATTAGCGGCGCTGCTGACTCCTGCTCGTGACCTCCTGTTACTCCGTGTTCAAGGTCAGGAGTCGGGGGCCGCGGCTCTGCATCCCAATCAGCTCGCTCAAAGAGCGCGACGCTGCGGCGGGCCGGGACGCGTTTCAGCTCCTGCCAAAGTAATCTCGGTACGCCTCCTCGCCCTGGCTCCCTTTCAACAAGGTAAAACTGTAAGCAGCTTTGAGCGGAACCTTGTGAGGACTTCAAAGGGCCCGACAGCGAGCGGGTGTCCCACAGCTCCAGGAACCGCGGCGAACTACACAACATGTCACCCCGCTGGACGCATGTTCCGACTGTCGCTGGGCCGCGGCTTCTGCCGCCCTCCATGTTCTACTCCAGCATTTACATACGGAGGCTGATGCAACCCAAAACTAACACCCGAGTTCCCCCCCAAACAGAATCCTGCATGAGGAGCAGTTGACGCTCCGCAGACCAGATTAGCCATGGATGGAGCAACAAACATGTTTGAGTCAAGTTGACAAGTTAGTTTAGTTTCCAATAGAAAATTGGTCCATTTCCTTAAATTTGGGGGATCATACGATACTTGCATGAAATATTACCCACTGATTGTGTTTAGCTGCAGGTGCATTTTTTACTACAAGTCACAAGAATTCACTGAAGGATTGCTGTGTTGTTGAATTTTAGGCTAAAATGTCTATTTTCTTATGCAAAAATAGGAATTGAATCGTTCAATTTAATTGAATTGAATTTCAGTGGCAAATTCAAGGTACATCAGTAGAACAAATTGTGAAAAGTGAGAGCTCAGACAATAGAATAATTTGATTATTTCTGTAATATTGTATACAATGACCTCAAATGATTAAATGAACAATTTGCCATTTTAAAAAAAACTGAATTATTCAATTAATTGCATAATCAATTGCTAAAATAAACATTAGTTGCAGCTCTAAACTAAAGTGCATCTTTATTTTGCAAAACAAACTATAACAAAGTGGAATAAGAGTACAATACCAACAAAAGGAACTAAATAACAAAATACAACTGTTTTCACCCTCAGTCCCACTCCAAAGAAAAAGGAGAAACTTTAGCAAACATTAAATGAATCTAGAATCTGGGTTCAGATATTGGGCAGTGCTGTCCCACAAGAAGCCCACAGAACCAGACTTAATAAACGGGTTCTTTTCTCATTTTCATGGAGGTTCAGAAAGTTTAGCTTCATTCATCTCTGGATTTCATCCAGCATTCAACGGTAGTGCAAATGGATTCCTGCTTCCTAAACCCAACTTATTTCAGGCCAGAACTCCTGGGTCTTACCAACGTAGTAGGAGAAGGTCCTCTTGAGGCGGTCGAACACAAACCAGCGCTTCTTCCAGGACTTGATCTTGCCTCCCATCTTCACCAGGTAGCCCTTGCACATCTTCTCTGTGAGGATGACGTGGTAGCACGTCTCCACGCTGTGGCCCGACGACTCCACATGCGAGCGCAGGTCAAACTCCTCCCTCCTGATGGGCAGGTAGCGGGTCATCGGTCGAGCCTGGACAGACGGAAAAGGAAGATTCGACTTCTGTCCTGAAGAACTTGATATATTCAAAGATGACGTACTCAAAACCTTGGTAACACTTTATTTGAAGAGCTGTGCTTAAGACTGACATGGGACTGTCATAACATGACATAACACCTGTTATGAACATGAATGAGTCTTTATGAATGTCTATGACTGTTGTTATGAAGTGTCATTCAGTAAATGACACTTTCAATGCAAAGTTGACACTTTAATGGATTTTCAATACAAGTTTTAGAACTTTTCATTAAAAGGTCATTATTATCCAAATAATGCAAAGTTTACACTTAACTGACTTTCAATGCAACTTTGTATTAATAGTGTCATTATTTACCAAATGACACTTCATGACAACAGTCATAAACACTCATGTACACCCCTCCATGTTTATAACAGGCGTTATGTCATGTCAGTCTTATGCACACCGCTTCAAATAAAGTGTTACCAAAACGTCTCATACTAGTTTCCAGTGTTATTTGTTACTTTACATCTGATACCTCTACATAAAACCCAACTACCTTCTAAAGTAATCCAACAACCTCTAGCAGAGTAAGTGGGACTGTCACACTGACCTGAGAAAAGTTCTTGGACCTCATCTTGACCTCCTTCTCCACAAGCTGCTGTCTGTGGAAAGTTTCATCCTGTAGTCTTTTCTCCGCCTCCTCCCTCCTCCTCCTCTCCTCCTCCAACATCTGACGGCGAGCCAGGCTCTCTCGTTCCTGGGGGGGAAAAGTGCTTTCATTAAATATTTTTTTGATCTTTGGGATCAGCTTTGCAGAGCATACAAGATTCTCTCTCTCTCTCTCTTTGCTTTTTTTTTTTTCGTCAGCACAGCACTCATATATTTATGGACAAGCTCCCCTGCTGGGAGCTACACATAGACTGAGTGCTGACCTCTGAGCAGAACTACCACAGCAGTGCAGCTGAACCAGTCAGCGGCATCGGCTGGCTTACAGTAGTTACATGCTGGACACATGTTCTTTTGACACACCAGGGTAACAGAGAAGTAAAAAAAATGAAATAAAAATGGAAGACACCTGCAAACAAATCTGATTTTCACAAAGGTTTCAAACTAAAATGTGTTGCAATCAAACCACCTAACACGTTTCCACACCTTCACTACAGGGTGAACCTCTGCAGCTCACCCAGAGCAACCGTGGTCCAAGAGCCATGCGACCCTTCAAAATAATAATCACTTGAATTCTGGGTGGAACATATTTATAGATGAAGACGGTTTTTCATCTTAAATGCAAAATGTTTATATTTTTGCACAGTTTTGGATTCATTGCTGATTAATTGTTTCAGCCCTACAATAAATGTAAAACACTCTAAGGTGTTCAATTAGTGTCAGGTGAGGTGAACTTGGATTTTTATTGCTCCACTGACCTCCTTCAGCAGAGAACAGCGGTTGTGAGCCAAAGACCTGAGCTGCAGTCACAGTCTTTATGTTTTTATGTTTCCATATTCCTGCTCAGTTATGGATTAGTTTGCTACACAGGCTGAGGCTCATCCGTCACTGAGGACGGATCCGGGATGGATCAAGTCGGACCCTTACCCGCGATTCGATCAGTCTGGCTTTCTCCAGCTGCGCCTCCTTCAGCATCTTCTCCATCTCCTCGATCTTCAGCACGTCCACTCCTCCAACGCTGCTGGCAGACACAGCACAGTGATGACTACCTCCCCTCCTGTGGAAACACCTCAATCCATGCAGATCAGAAGAAATCTTTAAAAACAAAGGAATTACAGCGATAAATATGATTGTTTCGTCAGCAGGGAGGTATTGATGAGCAGGCCGGTCATTAATCAGGGAGCTCCAGAGGTGCTGCTCCACCTCCACCAGCCCTCCATCCACTCAGTGTGGTTCAAAGCTGGCTGTCTGGTTGTGGTTTTGGGCTGTGTGTTGGCGTGTGTCTGCGAGTGTTAACGTCTCGTTTTATTGGTTCAAACGTTTGCAACCTGCGGTTCTGGAGCCGCATGCAGCTCTTCTGTCAGCCTGCAGGGATGTGTGTAACTTTAACCAACAAAAACAACAGATAAATATTGCATAGAAACGCCTCAGGAAAGACTAGTTGTAGCAATCGGTCTTTCATTTACACCCCCATCACCAGTCTGCACGTCTGCCAACTTCCATCCAGATCAGCTGCCACCTCCTGGGTGTTCGTCCATTTCTGTCACCATCTGGAGTTTGATGCACTGTGTGAACGGAATTTCAACCACGCAGTCACCTGAACTCGCCCAGATGTGTTAATCCATTATGATTATTGGCTAATTGTGACAAGCTTACACTAGTGTTTCCAACTTATGTTGAACGGCTCATCCAATTAGAAAGTACGCATTTCACTTAGCCGGTTTCTCTTGGATCATAAAAACCCTTCTAGATTTTGAAGAACTGATGGAAAAATATAGAAGAAGCCAATCTCTACAGAAACAAAATCTTTAAAGCTGCAGTATGTAACTTTTATAAATATGTTTTTTACATATTTGTTAAATTGTCACCATGTCATGACAGGATAATATGAAAATGTACATCTCCTCCTCCTACCTGTATTTGTACGACCATCTGCAGAAATACACTACTGTCAATGAGAAACAACCATTCAGCCAGGAAGAGCATCGTAGCGCTGTCAATCAATCACGTGTACACGCTGCTCAATATGCCAATGGCAGAAAAACAACTTATTGTTCCAGGAGATCTGTTCATCTGCTGTCATCGGTGGCTATGCTACCAGCCTGAGCATTCATGGCAGGGAGCAAGGGGAAGAGTGTGAGCAGCGCATACACCAGGGTGATTACGACACTCTGGTTGGTTGTTTCTGACTGGTAGCAGCGTATTTCTACAGATGACTGTCGGATCACAGGAAGAGGCAGAGGAGCTCCAGTTTTTCACAGATTATCTGCCTGATACCAAACTGTCCCAACATAGTGTCAGTTTCAACAAATATGTAACAACATGTTTCTTGTAAAAGTTACATACTGCAGCTTAGGTGAACAAAGGAAAGAAATAAAAAAATACAAAAGACCATAAGAAAGAACAAAAACAAAAGGAACAAAAAAAACAAAGAAAGAAAGAAAGTTTAAACCTTCCTATATCCACAGCAGCAACATTATTGTGTTGATAATATACAAATATTTGTAGGTATTAAGTAAAATTTTGTTGTGTCAGAGATATATTTCAATATTGAATAAAATATAACTGTAATAGTGCAAAATAACTTATAAAACTTATTAAAAAACTATACCTGGAGATAAAACAGAAATAAATCTTAGATGGACTCTGTCCGTACATCAACTTCTGTTTGGTCATTAAAGTCAATCTGACAAAAATCAATCCATATTGATAGTTGACTTAAAGTTGCATCTTATTTGCTTTTGCATTATTTCATTTCTCAGAAGATCTAATAAAAAATAACACAAAATGAGTCGGATTTATGTTTGAAATGGGTTTCCAAAAACAAACCAAATCAGGCAGTTGTAACATTACGGCTGATTGTTAGTAACAACCAATGCAAATCCAAGCAGCAAATGAAAAGAAGCAGAAGTGGCATTAATGCCTCTGATTCCTTCCAGTATGTAGAACAAATCAGATGAATGCTAACATATTCATCAGAATAGAATTTTTAAATCAAACTTCAAATTGATTTTCTTTTTATATTCAGGCATGTAAAGATCCTTCCTGCCATGAAAAGTGTGCCTCAGCGTGTGTGTTGCTGTCGTACCCACCCGGACATGTTGTCGGGTGAGCAGGCTGAGTTGTTGCCCGTGGAAACGCTGGTGTCCATGCTGTCCGAGCTCTCCAGGCTCAGGGTGTCGTAGGGCTGCTCTCCGGCCGATGGAGGCTGGTGGTGCAGGATGGAGTGGTGCATCAGGGACGGGGGGCCTGACGAGTTGTGGCTCAGAGTGGGACTGTTGGCCATGAGGGGGGAGTAAGAGGCCGGGAGGTGAGGCTGGGAGCCGTGCAGCGCCTCCCACTGGCACTGGGCCTCGGCGGCGGCTCTCTGCTTGAGCTCGGCCAGACGGCGGCGCTGTTCCTCGATCACCTGCTGACCTGACAGGAAGAGGAAGAGAGAAAAGGAGGAGTGAATTTTAGAGGGAGAACAGGTCAACAAGCTGATCTGGTCTGAACGCATCCACTGGATCTCAACCAGCAGGTCTGAGCCACGGTGGCAAAACCTGCTGCTGCGCATGTTACTCAGCAGTTTGTTGCTAGGTAACCAGAGAGTAAGTAAGTTACACACCTTGGTTAACTGGTTAGAGGTTGATCTGCTAATGCCTTTCCTCCTCCTGCATCTCCCAGAATATTGTGTGGTTCTGGATAGCAGGTCAATGAATATTCTATATACTGAATATTGAATATTCTTAAAGTTGTATTGTCTATTGATATTGATCACCTGTCTATCCCAATATATATTGCTATTGATTTAGCACACATCCAGCTATGTACTCAGTCCCAAAGCAACCGAGCTCCTCTGAAATTCTCTCTCAACATGCAGTATTCTCCGGCAGAAAGAACCATCAGAGAAAACTGATGGGAGGTTCCATGTTGCAAAGAAAAGATAATACAATTTTTTTGTTGTTATTATTTGGTGGGTGAACATTGAAAGAGACCATAGAGAGGGGAGGAAAAACGAAGGTTGGGGTCTGAAATGAGCAGTCAGGTTGTGTGGACGTTGCCTCTGATGGACCAGTCAACATAGCCAAGAAGTCAGGCTGCCGGGTTTTTATCATCACAAAGCCACATGCAGAGTCTGGGCTTTGTTACGCCGAAGCCTGCAGGCTGGATGCTGATTGGCTGCCTGGTTGTTATTGTAGCATTGTCTGCTTTTCCATTCAGCCTCATTAATGAGGCAGAGTCTGACAGAGCCCTCGTTTACAGAAGCAGTAACAGATTCATAGAGAAGCTGTACTCTAACGCAACTACTGTCTTTTATTCAGATTTATGTGACAAACACAAAATAGTGCACAATTGTGAAGTGGAAGTAAAACTGTGCTTTTTTTTCCTTCTTTTGCTTTGAAATAAAATTTACAAAAGTGAGATTGTTGTCTGATTCCAGACCCCTTGGTTAGGACAGCTCTCAATGAATGAACAGAGGATCTGCCTCGCTCATGGTGGCAGCAGGATGGAGCCCTGCTGCGTTATTTTCATTGGCTCTTTTCTAGACTTTTCTTGAGGTGTTTGTCGTTTAGACAATTATTCCCTGGGTGTTCTCACTTTTTTATTTTGGGGTTAGTTACTATGATGTGCAACCGTGACAGCAATGTGTTGTTTTCACAACTGAGAACAGCTGATTAACATCTCAAAAGTTCAAATAATGCTTGAACTTTGACCCAATTGGTCATGTGACTTAATACAGTCAGAAGCCTCTTCAGATTTCTTGCAAGACTGACTGCTACTGAAGACTCATCACTATCTACCACTCTTTGAAGATGCTTGTTTGTTATAAATTGCAACATTTTTTATTGATCCCTTTAGAAAAAGTAAAAAAATGTCAGATCACAGATCCTCAGGTGGGTTTAGATCTGAACTTTGAGTAGACCATTAAACACTAGCATATGTTTTGATCTAAACCATTCAAATATAGAGGACGGAACATTTAGGGCTGGTGTTCAACCGTTTTGCCAAAATCGTCAAGTTAAAAGCTCCCAAGAGCCACAAAAATAGCTTTTTTCTAAATTAGAATTTAAAATAAATATATAAATACGAGGACATTAATAGCCGTTTCATTTCAGAGACAGCAGCCGGACAAACGAGGAAGACAACGAAGAGTCCTGAACACGATGACATCATCTACCTGCTGAGCTCTCCTCTAAAAGCTTCTGTCTGGAGATCCGGGAGTCTGTGGTGCAGCGGTGCGAGGAGAGATGAGACGTGAAAAGGAGCTGGACAGCAGACGGAGACAAATCCGTCTCCGGCAGCCGTGGGTGGGCTAAATGAGACACTGCGCTCTGATCCACTTAGTCACACATGCAGCTCAGAGATGGAACAATATCCAACCCCAGTCTACCTTCCATTCCCACCTTTCATCACTTTACGTCTGCATGTGACAGCAGTCTACATGAACTGAGTTATGCATGTTGTGTCTGACCTGCAGATATTTCTGACAGTTGAAGGGATATTTACAGATTAAATATCACAATCCTTCCAGCCTGTTACCTTTCTGCTGCAGAGCCAGCTGTCTCTTGGTCTCGATGTCCTGCAGAGTCGCAGCCAGGTTCCTGGGCAGGCTTCCAGTGCTGCCGGCGGCCAGCAGGGGGCTCTGCTGGGTCACAGAAAGCAGGGTAAATACATGACACCCAGGGTTGCCAGATCTGACTGACAGTTTCCATCCCAAAAACAACGCCAAGAAATCAAAACAAAATCAAAACAGCCCAAATCTCAACCTATGATGAGACTCATGTTAATCTTGTGTCCCATATGTCATTGATTCAGAACTGACAATTTTGGTTGTCTTTAATTATATTATATTGACACTTAATGATGTCGCTTTTGACAAATTCCACACAGTTCAAAATAAATTAATAAAATAACTGGAATATCATGCCATTTTATTAAAAGTTCTGTGCTATTCTGCTACACAATGACAACCATTTCCAAAGGATTTTTGTCTGAACACTTTCTAAAAACTTGCCACCTGTTGTGAAAAGCAGCTCAAATTTTAACAACCCTCCCAAAGCATTTTAACAACACCAAATGTGTTCAAATGCAGCCCGAATGGGAGGAAACCCTCCCAACCTGGCATGGGGAGGATGACACCTGGCCTCTGGGAGGAGGATTTATCCAGCCTGCGCACCTTGGAGCTGGTGTTGCGCCCCAGCGTCGCTGCTCCGTGCTGCAGGGGGGACGAGGAGCCTGACTTGGACTGATGGAACGGAAAGCCGGGATCACTGTCCAGTTTGGAGCGAAACACCTGACAAAGGAGAACGTTTCACAAAGTGATGACAGAGTAGCGACCATGTGACGGTAGATGGGAATGTTGTGAAATGTTCTAATGTTTTCTCATTTGTGAGTCTGAAAAAAATGTTGCAGTACTAGGAAAGTAGGGGAATACTTTTATTCATTCTGCAGTTGTAGCATGCAGCTTTGATTTTAAGAATATTTTAATTTGTCAGTGAAAAGCTGATCTTAAAACAAAAAATGTGTCTATCTGCAGGCCAAAACTCAATTATTGTTGAGTCAAGGTTGGGGGCCACGTATAATCATGCCAAGGGCTGCAAACGGCCCCCGTGCCACACTTTGAACATCCCTGAGCTAAAGCTTCAAAGTTCAACCAAATTAAAGCTTTCGATAGCCTTTTGTAATAAACAAATCATTTCTGTTTCATTTGTTGTTGTTTTTTGTTTGTTGCAGAGGATCATCTTATTTTCCAGTAACTGGACTATCAGCTGAGATTACTGTGTTGCAGCTCAGCTCAGCTAACAGCTTCAAAAGTGTTCAAGGAAAACAGAGAGTCTATGGACATACTGCTGACTTTTATACATTTTAGCCAATTTACTGAAATATTTTATTTTGTAATAAATTAAGAAAATATCACACCAAAATATCAGGTAAATAGCCTCATTTTAGAGATGCTTGTTTTCCTTGTTAGCATGTAGTCCACATGCTGGGCTGCTTGTGAAACATTTTAGTAAGGGATGCACCGATAAATCACTGGATTCTTAGATGACAAACCGATCTTATCCAGCAATCTATCTACCTTAAAAAAGGTTAGCGCGACCCACATTCAGAGGCAACGTGGCCGCGACGCGGCTGTCGCGGGTTCGACTCCCGGACCCGACGACGTTTACCACATGTCTTCCCCCCTCTCTTTCCCCCTTTCCTGTCAGCCTACTTTGAAAAAGGGACACTAGAGCCCACAAAAAGACCCCTTGCGGGGCGATTAAAAACAAATAGAAAACAAAAAGTCTTAAAGATCAGCCACTGTCCCTTCTCTGCTCTGCCATGAGAGAGGGACAACAGACTGACCGTCTGCACTAGGAATGTACGGTATAACATCAGTATTGGTCAATGTTATAACATAACTGTAACAGTCCAAAACATAATTAACAACCAATACTTATTACAGTGGGATATTAACTGAAGCAGATAAGCAGTGATGCCTCCTCAGTCTGCATGTGTGCAGTTAACAACCTCACTGTTGCCAAATTAGCAACTTTCTCATTATACTCAGTAAAATGAGTGTAGAAACAACACAAAGAGTCCATTTTAACACTGAGCCAGAGAGCATGTGGTCCCGCCCTGTACAGTGTTAACTTTTCAGAGTACAGTAAACTTCATTAACAACATCAATTGTTAATATATTTTTGCACTATGGAGATACATAAACACTTGCAGTGTTACTTTTCAATTGTTATTCTGATTAATATCCAATAGTGTCAGGTGACAAAAAATTGGATTGAATTTGTCTGTCTTGTAAACAATGGAAAATGTAGTAATCATCTAACATCTAACACTGGAACTGGAAGACATTTTAAATATCCAGAGGAAATAAAGAAAACAACAGAAACAAAAAATAAAATAGACTCTCAAGTCTGTAAATAAAACTGTCCTTCAAAATAGGAAAACTTTTTGTCCTCTTTTTGAAGATTTGGTCTTCAGTTTGAGACCAGAGCTTCAAATTGAAGACATCCAGTCATCCAGTTTTTGGTAGAAAGAGAAAAGTGATAAATCATGCAAATACAAAATATTGAGCTTGCTTTAACTTATGATACGATTAATTGATTTATTACTTACATCGACAAGCCTATGTTAAACCAAAGGAACAGGACATATGAAACGACAACTCTTTAGAAAGTCACTTTGGTACTGGTAACCAGCTCATGCCTAAACTCATCCATCCTTCCTGAACCCAGTATGGAGCATCGTCTTTCATCACAACACAAATGTAATTAATTAGAAAGAAATTATTTTTACCTTGTTGAATCTCAACCATTGTAAAAACATTAAACTGCAAACCGAATAAGTTATTGGTTATTTTTCTGTGTAAGGTGGGCAACTGGAAAAAAAAAGTATGGGACACACACAAAACACACACTTGTTTTTTGACAGCGAGTCAGCAAGACAGTGACGTTTGGCAGCCCAGAAAACACAGCAGAAAGGTGAGGGGTGAAAGGCTACCTGCAGCACCGGTCTGCGGCCTGACGGCGACTTGGCCGGCAGAGGGGGGGCACCGAGCTGTGTGGGGCCGGTCATCAGCTCCTGGTACCACTGCTCTAAATCTAGTGTGGAGAGGTGAGGCCTACTGGGCTCACACTGGTGCTGGAGAGCAAATCACATGAGCAGCAGACAGAGGCAGAGCACCAAGGTGGAAAGCAGAGAGGAAACAAGAAAACATCAGAAAGCACTGAAAGAGAGCAGAAACGGGGATGAAATGTTTGTTTCATACACATTTTATGTTCTACCTAATATTCTGCTGCTAGACGCAGACTTTATGACTGACCAATGTTTGAGTGGCTCATAAAGGTAATCCAATCTGAATTTAGAGACCGCCAGGATAAATGTGGTGAGACCGCCATGGAAAAGTTGAAAAGTGTTTAACTTTTGTTGCTGTTGAACTTATAGATGTCCTGTAAAATCCCCAACTATAATTTTCCAAAAGTGTGGCATATGTAGCGGCTCCCACGTTCTGTGGGTTTGTCACTCAAACATCTCCTCTAATGGCTGATGATGAGTTTGAGTTTAATGGCTCAAATATAAATAAATCTCATGCAACTGTTTACATCCATCGCTGCCATAATTTTTAATGACTTATTGTGCAAAAAGACTTGTTCAAGTGTGATTTTAATTTAATTTCTTATTTATTAGATACACTGCAATTGCGAAATTGTGTTGTTGTTTTTTTTTCTACATTAGCAGAATATCTAGAAAGTTTTACGCACATTTGTAACGGAAATACAGCTGGTGTGAGACTACTGGCACCAACTGGCTGGATCTCTGTTAAATTAGGTCAGTCAATTTAAAAGGGGGTGAATATTTATGCATTCACATAATTTATGTTCAATATTTTTAGCTGCCCTTATTTTGCAGAAATTAGTTTTTACTTTAACATTAAAGAGTTTATAACTGTTGATCACGATTGATAAGCAAAAGCAATAAAAACTGTAAAACAAAAAAAGGGGGAGAGTACTTTATATAGGAACTGCATTTAGCACTTTAAACAATTTGAATACATCTCTTAAATCTCCTTACCTCAGTTAGCTACTGCCATACCTCTAACTAAGACACACAAGCATTTCTATCGCTTACACTCCTAAACAAATACACCTGCAGGAGAGGGAGAAGAAGAGGGGAGGATAACACACACCTCCACAGACAGAGAGAGGGAGGAGCCATGCCGAGAGGGGAGGCAAGAGAAGGCGGGGTCTCCTGCTCTGGGCTGCAGGGGCTGGCGTAGCGGGGATGTAGGGGAAGACTCCACCTTGGGCATCCCATAGATCTGATTTAACTGGCCCACTGTCACATACTCCTTCACAGGGGGAACACCCACACACGATGGGAGGCAGGAGGAGAGGCGGGGGAGCAGAGAGAGACAAGTCAGCCAGACCAGAACAATGGCAGGAGGGAAACAGGTGAAGAGGAAACAAACGCTGGATTATCACTAAGAAACATCACAGTTAGTTTGGACATTTCTCTTCTGGTATCTCCAATCACACAACAACTTGCTTCCAACAAACATGCCTTTCTCACACTTCTTCATCAATCAAAATTCACAGCAAACGTTCATGCGGCACAAAGCCAACCAGCAGAGGGAGGAACATGACATGAAGATGGAAGGATGGGAGGAGAGACAGAGACAAGCAGGAAGTAAGAGTACCTCGGCGGCGCCGGCTAACGGGCGGCGTAGTGAGCCGGCCCGGTACAGCTTACAGGCGTCTGACAGCTTCACGTATTCCTGAGGCCCGGTCGAGGCGAGGAAGAAGCAGACAGGATGAGAGGCGCTGCCTTCTACAAACACTACCACAACACTTGTGTACACACAACAACGCCATAGACGCTTGACAGCGGCTCTGGTGACAGCCAGACATACTCTGAGACAGACGTCACATGTGGCCGACACACAGCAAAACATAGCTGGTCCGCTTGGTACGATGGCCAACCTGTGGCTGCTTGGATCAACCGGAGGGAAAACACTGAACACCAGCAGATGACAATGTGGTCACACCAGGGGGAGTGCACTATGAAGCAGGATCAGTGTGATGAGTTTGTTATGAAGACAGAATTTACAGGGTTCCTCGTTCCATGTTTTACCAACTCAAAGTTAAGACTTTTTAAGACCTTCTTAAGACCACTATAAATGGAATTTAACAGCTACATCTCCACGGAAATATACAAACTTCATCCAGCCAACAGGAAATGAATTTGCACTTGCCCACCCACTGTCGATGCAGTAAAGCTAGCTGGCTAGCTAGGAAAGGGTATGTTAGCCATAAGTTACCAGTAACCCTCAACTGGATTGGACTAACCATACTTAGTCAGCCAAGTTTGTTTGACTTGGTTGCAGCAAGTCAACCGTATTGACCTGCTGCAGATTTCACCAACTTAAATAACAGACATGTTTAAGACCTTTTTAATGCCACCTTTAAAAAGATTCAAGACAGAACAAAACTATAACTATATTGAATGGTTGGGGTTGATTCTGCAATAACATCAAGTAAAGCAAAAATAAAGACAACGTATTTTGCCAGCTAGTTACCAGTAACTACAACCGTCTCGAGTCACAGAGCATGACAGAAAACGCTAACAACAAAAATATATAATCTGAAAATACAATAGTCCTGTCAAGACAAACTTTAAGATTTAATACTATGATATTAAAGACCTACTGGTTTTTTCAAATTAACTTACGACATTTCAAAGCCTAAATTTGAGCTACATTAACCCTAAGACTTTTTAAGAATGTGTGGACACCCTGGTTTAGTAAGCAGATAACTGATGTGTTGCTCTAAATGAGCTGACCCTACTTCACAATACAGGCCGCTGCCTGGTGATGGGTGAGGGACACACCACAGCAGAGGGGGGAGCAGCAGGCATCATGCGGGGGTCAGCAGGTCAGTTACCTCTGTGGGGCTGCTGGGGAACAACCGACAGAGGGGGGGAGGATGTAAGAAGGAAGGAGAGACTCCACATAGGGAGGTCTGGGAGGACCAGACATCCCCCAGCAACAGCTCAGCCTCGCTGATATAGAGAGCTTCCTGTTTGGACAGGTCAGGGGAAGGTGCTTTTATTGGCCACAGTCAAGGTTTGGGACTCTTCAGGTGACTGGAGCTTCAGTAACATGTTTCCATTGAACTAATTCATGTGATACTCAATAAAACATTAGCAATTAAAGCAAGAATCAGCTGAAAAACCTATGACTTGCTCCCAGAAGTTGCATTAGATCCAAACAGTTATCGCAGACTTCATGCTAGTCTACAGTCAGAGGCCAGGAGATCTGAGTGAGATGATGGTGAAATGAGCGGGGCGTTGGAAGCTAATCTTCATTCTTTCACTCACCTCTCTCATGGCAGAAGAAGACTTGGGGAAGCTCTTTCCTCCGGTCAGGGTGTGGTATCTCTTCTCTAGAGCCAACAGTTGCTCCTTCTCCTGGAATACAGGCAGAATTTGGAATGTACTGACGCATGTTTTTCTGAGATTCTCAGACGTTAGGGGAGGCGGCGTTTTCTTCTGTCATCTTCAGTACCTTTTGGAGCATTTGCAGCGTGAGCGTCCGGTCCTTGGCCAGCCGCTCACACTCCTGGGAAGCCTGCTGGCCAAGCTGCCTGGCCTGCTTCTCCAGAGCAGAAACCTTTTCCTGCACAGGAGAAAACAACAACCCGACCCTCAGGGTGAAGGTTTTCTAACTCTGGATGCAGCCACAGTCATCTGTCAGCTGAACAGTGCAGACATAGTCCAGGGTCTCCTGCTTCACCTACTAATAGATGATTAGCATCCCAGGCTACAGTACTCATGTTTTCATCAGTATTTTTTTTATTTGAAGAAAGGCATTAGACATTGTTGATGGAAACAGCAGAATTGGTATTACCTTTGTAAAAAAATGTAAAAAAAAAAAAAAAGAAGAGTGTCAAGAGTGGTTAGTAAAAAACAAACCTTCAGGTGGTTTTCAGCTCTTAAGGAGAAGAGTTAAAGCGCAAAAGTGGAGATAGAAACACATTTGTTGGATAAGTTCTGGCCTAGCAAACTTTCCCATCCAGTGGTGGGTCTATGCCTTACCAGAAGCACAGAACTCTGAACGTTTCAAAGTCTAAGCTTACAAGGTTTTAATTTTTTCTAAGAGGTGTGCTCCATGCTACTTTGCAACCCCAGCATCATGTTGATTACAGCCATGCGTGGCGTCAACATCCGCTGAAATTATACTTTACTTAGCCTGAAAACCAATAGAAACCAATAGAAAGAAATACTTCTAATTTGCATTTTCTTTTTTTTCATTTGCGAGGTTTCAAAAGCTCAGAAAAAAATTCGCATGACAACAGGATGGAGCCACAGCTACTGTTGTATTGTTTCACTGGTTTACAGGTGGTGCCTGTTAAACGTCCTGGGTGTCCTCACCTTCCTCTTGGCCACGCTGCGGTGGTACTCTGCCTTCTCCTGAAGGAGCTGCTGGCTGAGAGTCTCCCTTTCCTCCTCCAGACTGCTCTCTCTCTCCAGCTGCTGGAACTCCAGATCCTCAAACTTCTTGGTCCCTGCTTCCATTGCCTCTCCGTCCTAATTGAGCCCATCAGAACATTGTGATTGGAACAAACATGCAACAGCACGTTGCCCACCCTTGAATATGGTATCCAGTACTCTCAGAAACCAACTCCACTTTCATAAAACCAGCAGCAGTTCTCAGCCCGACAAACTAAAACACTGGCTCTCAAGCTTAGTGTTTGAGGGATGATGATTTGAGCTCAACTGATTGCCACTGACTTGAATTTGTGCGTATATAAAATTATTTTAGATTGAAAACATAAAGATTCTGCTGCAGCACAGAGACATGCAAAAATTAGTCAACTCATTACATTTTACCCCTTCTTTTTTTTTTTTTTTTTTTTTGCCAAATGGTAAAATAAGCTAATTTTAGATCAATTATTGAGATCTCATCAATTAAAACTAACTCAACCATAATGAAGATTTAGTTGAAACCCCCCGAACCTCCAAATAAACAAGTCCACACCGATTGATGAAGAAAATATTACTTTCCGAAGCAGCATTCTGGTTCAGATACCGTTATTAAAAATTGCTGCTCTGGACCAAACTAGTATGTCTTAACAAAACGCCAAGATGGAAAGATATTGGCAATGACTGTAAGCATCACAAAATAATCCAAGAGCTTCATCAGTAATATTTAAACCTTGTTTAGATAGTCAGATGATAAAACATTAAATATTGTGAATTAGTATTTCTCTACAGTAAAGTTGCATCTAAGTGAAGAACAAGGCTTCTGTCACTACTTTTGGACAAATTAGACTAAAATAGACAACATCATTATTTGTACCGTCCAAATTTTGAAGAAAGAGCATGATAGCCCAAGGGTCAAGCATGGTGCTTGAGGTATAATGACATCAGAAGACTGGCCATCATGAAGACCATTAGATTTATTATTATTGATGCATTTGCACTGTTTCTACTGAGTTTGAATTTGCCTAAACTGATAAACATGGTGTTTTCCCCAATCTTTTGAAAGCATAAAACCTTAGAAAGGGTCAAACCTTTAATAATAATAAAATGTGTACCGAGTTAAAAGTCTGTTTATGTGGGTCCAAAAGTAGCCTATTAATATGGGAGAATAAATCTACCACATAAAAAACAGAGCTTTATTTGAAATGAAGTGATTCACTGTTTGAAAGAATGTATAAAGCTGATCTTTAGAGCAAATCTATGTAAGTTACAGTAAAATGTTTCTCTGCTGCTTTAGAGAAGCTGAATTGCAGACAGGATGAAATGTTATTATCAAGCCTCTTGAGACTGCAGCCTAGACGGCCTAGAATGTAAATTCACATCCACATGACGTAGGAATTAAACTGACCCATTTAACGGGAGTTCAAAATAAATAAATTAAAACAAAACCTCTACAACACCCTCACACCGAACAAAGAAGTCTAAGCTTTTCAGGCTCAGCTTCTGTTTATCCTGTTTGGCATTTTTACTCTTTCCACCGCTCTGTTCTCTCCCTGTGGACACATTAAACCAAATGAAGCAGAATCGATATGAACCAGGCAATGACATCATTTCCATGAAAGCAGCTTTGAAGTGGAAGTCGGTAAAAACACAGAAGGTTTTTACACAGAACACAAGTCACTCTATTATGGATGTATGAAGCCACCTCAGCTTTAGCGATGGCATCGGCAGCAGCCGAGGTGATTGGGTCCTGATACGGCTGCATTGTGAGGGGAGGTAATGTTTCCTGCAGCTAGCTGCTACACAACATGTGTAATGAGGTTTCTCAAAGTTACTCTTAACCAGCATGAAATCAGATGTGTGTATCTAACTGATGAGTTCTTTGGTTTAATGTCATTTCCCCCCAGCTTAGGTTTGTATCATGGGATCTTGTGATGATGTGAATCTATCTCTTATTTGGTAGTGTAAAAGCAGCTACCAAATAAGAGAACTGCTAGCTAAAAAGTTAGATGTGCTAATCCTAAAGCACTAATCATAAACATTAGCTTTGCTAATGTGGAAGCGATTCACCAACATGGGATTTTTTGCTAAAACGCTAACTTCAAATTCTACCTGCCCTTGAAAGACTACAACGCCCTAGCACCAGGTTAATTTTAACATTATAATTTAAATGTTCTATGATGCTCCACTCATGAGTGTTATGTGTTCCTCATCTGGCTGATTATGCCACACAGTCACCTGGTGACTGGGCTTGTTGGTGGAACTGCAGTTCCACTGTACTCACTTTGAAAAGTATCCAAGTTAGGACCTCTTATGAAAGTGGTCAGGAGCTGATTTTGGAGGGAGGAAAAAATTATTTATATATATATATAGATATCTATATATATATAAATTGATTATATATATATATCTATATATATATAAATTGATTATATATAAATGGATTAGCGCTGTTTATACTTTTTTTTTCTAAAATAGTATCAGATACTGGTCACACCAATTTCTCCAGAGTTAATGTAGCCTTAGACCGATAAAACTTGAACATTTAAAATCCTGATAATATTATGTGTTTTGTTAGTTGAACCTTTATTTCACCAACCAAAACGTAACAGATTTCTTATTTACAATTTTAGCCTGAAACAGCTTGAAAGGGGTTGTAGTTGTTATCAACTGCAGGTTAATATTGATGAAGAACATTTGGATGACATTATTATTTATGGATTTGTAAAATCAATCTGAATGCTGCAGCTCATATTGGGCTGTAACAGTAAAACAAACATGATCCCTGGTCCCACCTTGTAAAAACAGCCTGTTTGAACACAGTGCTGAGCAACTGAGGACTTCCTGGACAGATAATGTCACATCTAATGTTTTAGCTCAACTTTTTAATACAAAAAGGTTACAACCTCTGATGCCTGGCAGAAGGTGGGGGAGGGGGAAGACCCACCCTTTTGAGCTGTTCCTGCAACTGTTCCCTCAGGGACTCTGGACAGTTATGAAGCTGGTTCTTCAGCTCAGCATAGCCTTCCTGGAGCCTCTGCAGGGCCCGCCGCTCGGCCTCAACATTTGCCCTCTCCTAGGAAGACAAGACACACACACGCACACCCCCACACAGGGAGAATGAATGGATGTTACGGGAGGATAAAAGAGAGAGAAAGAAAGAAAAAAAATCTGAACATATTCCTGACTTTTAAATACTGATTATGCAATTCGGAAGCGAAACCACAATCCAGCCTCCAGCATCGGCCAGTTCAGAATCCTGAAGTTTTAAATTTCATCCAGTCTAATGGATCAAAGTAAGGCCCGTCCCTAACCTGCTGATGTGCACTGCCAATCAGTGCATGAAGCAGAAACACAGCTATGGACCAGATGCCAATGCAAAGGCTGCTCAGAGACTGAAGCAGCAGAAATGGTGAACTTTACTTTTTTTCTTTGCCAAAGCAGCCCATCAGCTGGAAATCCTAACGGCTCAGGTTCCTGCTGTGTGTACCTTGTCCTTCTCCCTCTGGATGGCGCTCTCAAGCTCCTCCAGCTTGCGCTGCAGCTGACTGACGACGTCTGTCTCGGCCTCTATCTGGTCGAGCTCGGCCTGCGTTTCGCCCTGCAGCAGGGCGCGCTCCATCTCCGCCTGCAAGGGTTTCAGGATACTCAGACTCACACGGCGTCACCATGAGACAGATCATTCTGAGCCTCAGCTCATTTCCACCGCCTTCAACTCTGGGCTGCACCTCTTGTTCGGACTCCTGGAGTTGCTGCTCCAGCTCGGTGAGTCGGGCTTTGAGTTCGTCGGTCCGGGCCAGAACGCGGGTCCTCTCATCTTCCAGGTAAGTCAGCTCTGAACGGCTCGCGCTGCCTGAGCCAGACGAGTCCTCATGCTGCACAGGAGGGAGACGGTGAACTTAGTCCAACAGGAATAAAACCACACGTCTGAAGAAGTAGCAAAAGTTTCATCTGATTTGATTTAACCTTCAAAGAAGGGATGATTCACTGACTTCATTTAAGTTGTTAAAAGAAATTTATACCAGCACCTCAAGCCACTAATACTGCCGAAGAATGTGGGAAAGGAACAGCTAAGAGCAGATAAAATACAAAGTCATGGTAACATGTAACATGGTAACTATTATCCTGTTTCTTCCATCAAACCACATTCAGAGCTAGCCTGGTCGTTGTGTTCCTTCGCAATGCCGCTTGATTCTCATCTCCCTTCAGTGCTCTTTCTAAGATTTCTCCCACTGAACTCAATTTCTCCGAAAGAATTTCAACCATGCCAATCACGGAACAGAATGAAGAGTTGTGAACGATAGCTTCCATGTTAGCCACGCTTCCAAATATTGAATAAACATTAATAATAGGCACAGCTGTTCCTGTTCTCGTCACTGATGGGACAGACCAAAATAACGCCTTCATTAGCGGCTACTATCAAAAACTAGGGATTCATAAAATATTGGCATTAACTTCTGTAGAAATGTGGACTGTGGAGGCTGACATTAGTGTTGGGGACGTCTGTGCTTCATTGATAGCCTAACTCGTTTTAGCACAACTTAAACACAACAATAATGTTTTCCAAGGTCTCTTCAGATTGTTTTTTGAAGAATAAATTAACCCCCACTGGGCCGAGAGAAGCAGCTGTGTTGTCCATCACTGTTTGCGGACGTCATTTGTGCGACAGATTTATGGGCGTACAAGAAATGTGCAAATACAAAAGTTCCTGCCGGAAACTTTGTATGTAAAAAAAAAAAATGTAATAAATAGAACTAAAATATTTAGATGTTGAAATCTCTGTACTCAATGAATTAATCAAAATGAACACATTAAAGTCCTGGCCCTAATTAGAAGGTAATCTCACTGTTTGTGTGACTAGTTTAAGACAATATTGTGACTCCTTTTCTAAAGTCTGGTCTGCTAATGTGACTATGTCTGGTGACATGCCATTATGGTGTCACCATTTCTCCAGCTATTGGGCTGTTCATAAATTACACCGGGTTACAAAAAAAACATTTTTTGGAAGTTGTCCATGGTTTTATTCAACTGAATTGGGACTATTTTGCACCGCTGAATCCAAAAATGACATAAATTTTTCGCAATCTGGTCAGGTTTTTATTCTAATTTGATCCAGACAAATCTGATCGTCTGACTAAATTGATGACATTTTTGTGACATTATCAGTTCCTTTCTGTTAATATTTCTCATCCAAGACAGGTTTTAGGAGGAAAAAATGTTTTCTACAAACTTTGATTTCTGTAAATTGAATAATAGACACTGATAAGGGTAAGTAAATGTGAATTGAACACCATGTCTCCATCTCTTTCCTGTCCTGATGGAATCTCTCCTCCTGCTCATCACTCATTGATCTCAGATTTTCAGGAAACCGATCCAGATGTGAGAACAAGTCATGCATTTTGATGCTCATGTTGCATCAAGTTCAGAAAGTTGACCTGGTTGTGCAAAACCAAAGTGATTTTTGGATTCAGCTCATCAACATGACCCTAAAACTGTTGAAAAACCCCAGACCATTTTCTGGTTGTTGACCAGTGTAATCAGACAAAGATCAGAAATGCCTGTTGGAATTCTAAAGCACAGGTTAAACAGTGAGTGTTGTTTAAAACAGTTTAGAGATTAGATTAGTGATATTAGAACAGTCATACAGAAACTTTAGGTTGGTCTCCCTGCAGCATAACATACAGAATAGCATTGAATCCACACATTTTAAACAAAATCAATTCTTTACTGGAAGAGGCATTGCTAGTAAAGTAATGACCTGGCTCTCAGGTGGCTTGCTAGCAGTGGAAAACCTGATGTGTTTTTAATAGGGTTTTTCCCCCACAGAGCCAGTCAGAAGTGGCTCTGGCTCTCCTACCAGCAGTGACGTGCGGTCAGGGGAGGCAGGTGAGGCAGTGCCTGACCTGCCATCATGGAAAGAAAGAAAATATATAATCATAAAGTAATTTAAATTGTTATATTCATCCGGTGGTTTGTACTAAAAAATATTTATTTTTCATGTAGCTTCACCAATTTCGATTTTTATTTGTTCAAAATCGCTGAATTTTCTTATTTTCCCATTCAAATGCTTGGAAGCGATGCCGGTGAGGCAGCAGCGAGCTCTGCCTCACCTTGGATTGCGCAACCCCTGGCTCTGCGCTGGCTGCTAAGCGGAGAGAGCATGTTGCTGTACGGCGTCAATAAAATGGTTTAAACAAATTTAATATGTGAACTTATTTCCAATAATTTAGCTTATGTATATAATGTACAGTGCTTTTTGTCACCAACTGTGTTTGTGTAACGTGTTTCGTGTAATGAGCGATTATAAACGGCAGAGAACAGGTTCGAGGTGAGGCAGGCAGTTCTCTTGCCTCATGGCAGGGGGCGCTCAAGATCCCAGACGTTCGTCTTGTTCACTCCTCAACTGCCGAGTAAGTGACAGCGAGCTAGGCTAAACGATTCGGGAAGCAAGTCAAGTGCAGCGATAGATTATAATAGAGATAGTGATTTTTTTTCCTCTCGCTTATCCCGACTTTCGACATGGATGACTACATTACAACACTAAAAAGGTTTTCTCAAGTGGACTTTCAATCGAAGCAGGTAAGACAGTAATAACATTTATTTTGTTTTGTTTTTTAAGGAAATGTGTGTTTTGTGAGCTACAGTTTGTATGTGTAAGGATGCAGAAGTGAAACATAACCTGTAAACTGCTGTCAATCTATGCATCTATTTGCAAATCTGATTCTGATGACGTCAGTGCCTCACCAGCTATGAACCTCACCGCACGTCACTGCCTACCAGCCAGGCTGGAAACAGATGGAAAAACAGGCTGTTCGGATACCGAGGATGGATCAAGTTGGAGGAAGATAGGCAAGGGAAGACTGAGATAAATCTCTTGAATACGGACACTTCAAATACCACAAACCAAGGACTCTAGGGGAATTACACTGCTTGGTAGACAAACTTGGACAGAGATGGGAAAGCCATTTCTTTCTAAAATGTATTTCAGGTTTGAAAAAAAGCTATGTGAATATTTCACACACTGACACTGCAGTGCTGTACCCTTTAATTGTACTGTGCAGCCCCAGCCTCCATTCAGTTTCTAACACAGAAGATGTAATGTTTCATCAACCACATGAAAAGAACAACAACCATGTGTAAATGTATGAAAGCAGGTGTGTGACTAATGAGCCACATGCGAGACCAACCACAGACAGAATATGTTCCTACGGCAACAGAACTCAGCCTGCAGCTGGGCCAAGATCTAGTTTTCTAGAACAGACTAATTCTAAACTTCTAATAATTTAGTGTCCACTGCCTTAGGACCTTAGTCAACAAAACTTACATCAGGAGTGTGAGTCCATTCAGCTGGCCAAATATATCATTAATATGCAGAGTGTTAATATATTGAAATATAATAGAAAGCAGTAGCGATGTAAGATACATCAGAACTAACATCATTATCAACCAATTCAGTCATTTTTTAGTCATTCAGTCATATTAGAATTGGTCTGATAAATAAAACTGGGCCAATATTATGAACAAATATTCATTTCCATATTTATTTGTTGTTTGCAGTTTGTTTCTGGAGGGGCACGGGAGAAGGTTGGTCATGTGACAGTGGTAGTGATGCAGCAAAGAATTATGGGGATTTTAACTGAAGTAGTGGGGAGGTTTTATATATATATATCCTTTCCATAACTTTGAAAATACACAACCTCCCAGCTGACTTCCCCACTGCTTCAGTGTTCCCAATTAGTGTAGCTGTTCATTACCTGTAACTATAATAAACTGACCACCTGAAAACAGAGCAGGTTCTAATTATCACAGCTGCTAATTGTTTAGCTGAGTTCTGTAACTGTAACAGCAGAAAAGCTGGTTCCAGCAGAGCCATGCAGATGCAGCAACCACGGCAACGCCTCAGCAGCATGTAGAGGGAGAGTGTGTGTTGGGAAAGGAGCATGCCCTCTGACCTGTGGCTCTCCATTGTGGACCGCTGACACTCTGCTGGGGGCAGGAGAGGTCCTCACCTCCTGATGGGTGCTCTCGGTGCTGCTGCATTCCTCCTTCAGGTTCTCCTCGTCGCTCTCCCTCTGTCTCTGCGCCAGGCGGAGGGCGGCCGGCGACGTCGGGGTTCCTCCCAGAAGATTCTCCAGGGACGGCCTCCGCCCTGAGCAGTCACCCAGACTCCCAGGGAAACCCAGCTGTCCTGAGCCCAGGGGGTCCAGCCCCACGCTCTCACCTTTGTTGTACTCGGCGCAGAGGGTCAGGATGGTCTCCAGCCGCTGCCTCTCCTGTGGAGGGAGACAAACACAGACGATTAAGGAAGATTCACAAAAAGCGAAATCTCTGAGCATGAAATGAAACAGTTGTCCCTCCTGAAATAACGGAGGCCTATCTCAGAACTGATGCTTCAGGGGTCAGAGTGTTTTTCAGATGTCACTGTGTGGTCTGTGCACCCGCACGGTGACCTCTGACCTCTACATATCCACATCTGTCAAAGCCTGGGACAAAGTGTTTCCTAGATGGACGTTTAGACAGCAGTGTACGCACAAGAGACCAAGTGTTTTAGGTGTGTTTCTTTCTTATTGTTTAAATCTAAAACTGACAGCATGTGTTTCTTTCTAAAAAATAAAGCAATAATAGCAATCTAACCATGGCCATCTGCTGCTTACATAAGAGCTGGGGTGGGGGGATGGACCTGCGTGATGAGCAGCTGCAGCCCCAGCATTTACCCCCAATCTCAACCTGTAATCTGGGAGCAGTTAGCTTCTAACTGGAGCTTCTAACAGAAGACCCCTGTGAGCGGTTCAACATTCAAAACAAAAGAGCCATAATTAAAACCTTTACTGGCAGGTCTACAATTCCACACGTCCTCCCGCGCAACATCTGCTTTAATGTGCACGTAAATCAAGACCTGCTCCGAGCGCCGCTCCGACGCCCAGCGTTCTGAAGCGCAGGAGATGACGGCAGCGGCGTCGTTCCCTCTGCCAGACAGCCTTCAGGCTCTGCTGGATGATTAGTGAGATCACAGACGCTCTGATTGCCTTGATTTCTGTTGGCCGTGACATGAATCAACTTTGGCTTTTGATGTCTGGCTTCTGGAGACTGTGGAGAGACCAATTCTCTCAGGAACATGTTGACAGATTTAGACAAATTAGAGGTTTCACTCATTTTCCAGGATGCTCTGAAATCCAGAAGATGCTTAGTTTCTAGGTTCGGTCAGATCGAGCCGGGGAAGAAAAAAGGCGGTCCATTTTTATCCAAACTGGATGAAAATCAGGTTTATGGGCTTGAGCAAGTTTCTGATGCCATGACAACACTAGGGACCAGTCCAGGGGTTACCTCACCTCTCACCCATTGACCCCTGTGTAACCCTTCACGGATAAGTGAGTTTAGACAATGGCTAGGTGGATAGCATGTACCCATGGTTCCAATGTCAGACTCCAACAACCAACTAACTTTGTATAAAAACTACATCCATGTGATTCACAAATATAACAGAGAACTATGTTGAACACTTAGTTCAAACAGCATCAATAAAAGGCTTTGGCATGGTGAGAGAGATGCTGTCACAGGGCAGCAGAACAAGCAAGTCCTCTCCTTATATGGATTAACTTCAGCAAAACAGAAGTGTTTTCCTTTAAAGCTGGTAATTATCCCCTTCATTCTGTATGACAGCAGTCAAACAAACTCTTCATATCTCTTATTTTTATCCTCTCAGCAGCCAGCCTCCCCTCTCCTTCCCTCCTCTGAGAGTCGGTGTCTCCTGTTCTCTGAATTTAAGGCTTCTTCCTCTTCCTCAAGCACCCTGGGGGCTTCCCTCTCCCCCTTCCACTCCAATTGGTGGTGCTTTGATCAGAGTGCTCACTCCTTGCTGCTGTGCTCACCTACGTCACAGGCGTAAACAGAAGACTCGGGAGCGCAGTATTTCCACAGTAAACTGGGGAAGTTCAACAAAGCTTTATTCACTACATAAACCTTGGAGGGGGGAATTGAAAAATTCACATTCCCCCGCCTCCTTCACAGTCTGCAAAATAAACCTAATTCAACATCAAACTGGGATCCTTGGAGGGCTGTGCTTGTTCTGGTCCCAGAGGAGAAGCGAGCACAAAGAGACAGCACTGTTTTATTATCTGTGGCTGCTTTTGTTCCTCTGTGTCCCTGCAGAACGCACAAGGATCAAAACGGCACAGGAATGGGACTAGCAACCCTCTCTGGTGGCCACCAACCCCCCACAGATAACAAGCTGCTGGTTTTCCATGACGCTGGCACTGACTTCTAAATGACATACAGAGTTTTTGACCCCATGGAGGTCAACCAGAGTTGAACCCACCAAGTTCTGGTCTATGGCAGAAGCCCAGCCTGGCAGGCGGTTGAAGACTAGGTTCCAGTTATTTCAAACAATTCCAGGATAAAGATGAGAGAATCGAAGATTAAAGAGAGATGAACGGCTTGATATTTCAGTCTCTAGAGACTTTTAGGGATAACACACAGGATTGTTTCAGGTCTTAAAAACACTCATTCTGCAACAGTTACATCAGCTGCATGGTAAACTATTTGCTTTGGACAAGAAATTTGCGCAACAATCGACAGCATCTCTGCAAAATAAAACCACAACAGCTAGCAGCACAATTCCAGATTAGCTCAGCTATAACCTGATAATAGCTGAGCTAGCTTTTTAAGGGTTCCCAGATACATTCTAAACCACTCATCTAGTTATTAGCTGGCTATTTTGTAAACTTTCAGTGGATCGAGTTCGACGTCTGTGTTGAAGTTTTGGTTACCAACTGTTAATAATCCTTGAAGTAATTAGATATTCCTAATCAGAAGCAGCAGTCTGTTTCTTCACCTCACATTCCCTCTGTTTTTGCTAATAGCTATTTTCAACAGGAAACATACAGGAATAAAATAAAAAAGACAAAAAAGAAGAAGATATAATCGTAATATCATAGAACAAGTAAATTATGTCAAAATTCAAATGGTGTTTGAAGATTGTAGTCTTTCAAGGGCAGATGTGACTTGAATTGAAGTTAGCGCGTTGGTGCTTTAGCATTAGCTTCCATTAAATACCTGGTTGTAGCATGTTGCACTAATGTTTGTTAGTGCAGCTAACGTTTTAGTTAGAGGCGTCCACCATTGCTGGTTGGTACAGCACCTTTACGTCCATCCATCTGTTCCTATAATTCACTTCCTGTTGGAAGCTTGTTACAAACTGAGATGAGCACAAAAAAAGCTTCTCTACAAACACTAAGACATGAGTGTCCAAAAGTGAGGCCTTGGTGTTTGTGGCCCTCAGGATGACAGTACTAAAAACCACTTTGGTTGTTTTGTCAAAATATTTTTTGTTCAGTTCATTCTTGAGCAGGTAAAAAAATCCCAAAAAAACATGTCCGCTATCCCTTTGTAGCATGTTGGCATCAGAAAAATAAATGCACGTGCTGTATTTGGCTGCCAAACGTATGTCATGTGTCTAGGTATTTCAGCTTCCCATTATGCGTTTTATTTTACATATAGATATATAAAACAAAATATCCTCAAATAGGTGGATTTTCTGCAAATGATTTGTTGTCACATTCCACAGAAAAAGCCGTGACTGGACGGGGATCCACTGTATGTCCTTTTCTGTGTGTTAATACAGAAAAAGTAGGCTAATTTTACTCATGGTAACGACACCAGAAGATTCTCATACAGGTTATGATGGAAGATAAGACTGAAATACATTTTTTAAATGACTTGTGAACCGTCACTTTATAAATAAACTGAACGAAATTAAAAACTGTGAAAATGTTCCATGTCATTGATTTGCTATCTGTATTTCCTGCTTTCTAACATTTGAAAAAGATCTTTACTTTTCCATCTAAAGCTGAAGGAATTGTGCAACGAGCCTCCTGTGGTCAAGCAGGACTTTTTTTCAGATTGAAACAGAAATACTTTCCGATCACATTTCTTTCCAAAAGTGAGACAAAAACAAAGTGCATGTTCTCCAGCGCCAGTGACTCTGGAGCTGAAGTGGTTTAATCTCCGACCTGAAGCAGCTGGTGGGAGTGAAAAGTTCTCTTGTTAATGACTGAACCCCTCGACATCACATGTAGAAAGCAGGCCGACCCACATCCCCAGCGCAGATAGAAACACTTCAGCGAGCTTCAGTTAAATATAGTCGGCGGCGACATCAGTTACCTTTATAAGCGCTGCAACGCTGCTTAAAAAGACAGGCTTCTGTTTAGTCAGAGCCAGCAGACACAGGAGGGGCTGCGTCCCGGTCGGCGCTGGCCCCGTGGCTGGCACCGTCCCGCTGCCGCCTGGTGTGTAAAACCGCTCCATTACAGCGGCGGCGCTCCGTTTGTGGCTGCTGCTGTCCTGGTGAACGGCCTCGGAACCACCTGGCTCACTCAGCTACAGCGGCAGAGAGGTGGGGATGGATCAGCATGTAGGGACGTCCTCCTGTGGGAGGCGCCCTGCTGGTTTGCTCTAACAAAAGCAAAGGGACTAAGTTTATATACCAAGCAGAACTTTATACTGTTCGTCCGGGCTCCCCCGTGCTTGAAATAGGCCGATAACTTCAAGAGACGCTGCCATGGCTGACTGCTTTCAGCTGTTCACACTAATCCATCACCATCGGCAGATATCAGCCATGAAAAAAAAAGGTTTGAAGTGTGCCACATTTGCCACGTACTGTCTCAAAGCTCAACTTTGTGCAATTATCCTTCTTTTTAGCCGTTAAATAATAGAACAAATAAGTGCGAGGCTTTTGAAGTGTTTTATGGAGCTTTAGACATCAAGCGGAAGGAGATAATGTCAATTAAGCTTTACAAGTCAGAGTGTTTCAGGGTGTCACTGTCAGCAGGAAGAGAAGTGAAGGCTTAGGCTTCAGAACCACCTCCACATTACACTGAAACACTGGAAGAACATGGCCACTGGGGGAATTATTCACCCAGCTGTTGCTCTCTGGCTCTCCCTCCGTCAGTTGACTAATTAACCAGAAGATGTGGTTCACCGGTTGGCTTCTGTAAAACAGCAACACTGTTGTTGTGCTGCAGAGGCCAGCAGGAGGAAAACAAGATGTTTCTGCTGCAGGGTCCCCCACAAGGTTACTGCAGCCATGGGAACTCAGCAGCTCATTAGAACACAAGACTGTTTTCTAAATAACACACTTTACTGCTCATTGATTACTATACAAAGGTCTGAGGCAGAGCTACTGCTTTTAAGGGTTTCACTGAGAAATCAATGTTGAAGCTGGAATCCTTTGCCTCCTCCCTGTTGTCCTACTGCTACCTGCAGAATCAACCAATCAGAGCCAGGAGGAGGGAATTAGCACTTTCAATCATGCTACGTGCTACACTTTAGCAAATTTACTATTATACTCACAATTTATGTTTTTACTTCATAATTTTTCTCTATCGCCTTTCAAAACATTCAATTAAACATAAAAAAATGTATGTAATTTTGGATGAAAGTACTAAAAAAATTATTTTTATTTTAAATTCAATTTAAAAATCCTTGATCCATTAAATAATGCCATAACTCATTTCATCCATGACTCGTTAGGTTGTTGCATCCTAATTTCAATAGACTATTGTTGCGATGCAACGCCACAACCACTAGGTGGTGGTAATGCACCAAGTTGTTTGATGCCGTTCCATCTAGCAGCTGAGGAAGACCATACAGTAAAAAACTTCCAACTCGGATCATAATGGCTCTTCACAAACAGATGAATGACTGTTCTGTGTGACTCTTCTTCTGGAGAACAAGTAGAGCACAAGAGCGCAAAACATTCAAACTACACGAACAAAGTCATAAACAGAACTAAGCCAAAACAAAAATCTAAAACTAGCACAGAATCTCTTCATGAAGTCCCCGTCCCTGTACGAGTATTTAATGAAGCTTGTCTCATCCAATATCCATCTATTATGGCGGACAGATCCTGACATAACTGGCAGTAAAGAGAGAAAAAAATAAATGGCTTGGCAAAGTAATTCGTGTGCCAAATATTGCACCTGGAAAATAAAAATAAGAGTTTTCCCAACTTGTTGTGCCAGGAAGGAGCAATCTAGCTTCAAAAGACTGTAATAAATCACTTTTCTTTATTCTCAACAATAGATTTTCAGTCAGACTTTGTTAATTTTTTTAATTCTTAAGTTATAAACAAACTAACTGTGGTGTAATTTATTTGCATCTGCAGCTTTGAAGCCAGCAGAAGATGGAGACATTAGAAGATTGTCCCCATTCATGAATCTTAGTTTTGATGCATTTAATGAACAGTATTGGACCTGAGAATCAATGGAAAATGTTATCTAGTTCAACATTTCTACCCACCAGGGTTAGAGTTTTATTTTGCCCACATTTTATCATATTTACAATCCTATGTGTTTAAGAATGTCATGCTCCCTAAATCCTATGCACTAACAGCCAAAAAAACAAAATAAAAACAGATATGAAAAGCTAAATGATGCTGCAGAAAGACAATAACCCCCTCTAGTGGAGAGATCAGAACACAACAGGCAGAGGAAAGTTTCCACCTCGTCTGGTAAATCTTCTGAAAGCAGTAAATAAAGTTTGCAGAGAAGTCGAAAGGAAGACAGTTCTCATCCTAATTTGGCTTTTGTTGTGTGATGGGGATGAACGAACGTGGCATATTTGTTGGATCTGTCTCAAAACCGGATTACTGCAGCTTTACTTTGGACCACAAACAGATTTATTGCTGCCCCAGATAAGGAGCCACCCAGCCGGCCGTCTAGTGTGTCACAGAACGTCTCTCCTCGTTTGTTTTTCACTGGTTTATTTCAGATCAGATGATTTGCTTTGTCCTTTTTCCTGCCACCAAACAGAGACGTGCAGGCCTGACGCTGGCTGCTGTGGTGCTGCCGAGCCGCAGACCAAGGATACGATAGTTAACTAAAACTAACGAAATAATTTTTATAGTTAACTAAAACTACTGAAACTGAGAAAACATTTGCATTAAAAACCGTAATTAATGAGGAAAAACTATGACTAACTGGAACTATATTGTGCGTCTATAAAATTAAAACATATTGAAATGATAGATATAATAACCTTTGTTTTCATGTTTATGAATGTTTTATTAGCTTTTCATGTAGCTCCCCCACCACCGCCACCCCACACACACACACACAAACACACACACACACACACAAAAGTAGTTCAAGTCAGCTGTCGGTAAATTACGTCGGTCTGCAAAATGGCAACAGCAAAAGTTGGAATATAACACCACACTCAGTTGTTGTTCAACAATAATTGTATATTATTTTGAAAATGGTATCTCCTGTTAAATATTTAAAACAATGTATACATAATCACAAAATAAGATTTTTGTGATAGAAAACTATCTGAAGTAGACAAACAAAAGACTAATAACCCTGCTGCAGACAAAGCTGCAGGTTGTGTGCAGCTCAGCAGATGGATATACAGTATTTAGTCCTCCTGGAGATGCTGGTATACGTTTGCTGGGCTCCATTTAACAAGCTCGGATGTTTATTTAGTTGGCTGATCCTGCAGGAGGGTCACAAAGATGCCAACCATGCAGGAAACTCATCAACATTTCTGGCACCCTGTCAAAATAAAAGCTACAAGAGAGGACAACAAACCTGAGAGCAGAGAGACCAGCTGGACATCCTCCTCCATTAACCACAATGCATTGCAGCAACAGTTTTCTCTGTAGGGCCCCCAGCGGAGGACCGCCCCCCCACCGCGTCACTTCACAAAGGCATCATAACTCACTGCAGTTAGCTTGGCTCAAAATAGTAAATGACAAAGCACTATCTCTGTCCTTTGCTATTCTGGGTCCAACTTTTCATCCAAACAGCTTCATCCGCTTTAACCCCCTCCTCCGCTCTACCTTCCACAGCCCCACCCATTATTGGTCTGAGGCAATAACTGAAAAGTTCCCTTTCGATGACCTCACAGGAAGGATGATCTCATCCACGGTGAGCGACGGATGACTTTGCCCCAGACGACGCAGGCTGAGTGAGCCTGCCAGGCTACGGCAGGCCGTTTTAACATAATATCAGCTTCACCACACATTACATTCCAGATATCTGAAATTAGTGTATGATTAGACATATTAGTTAATTGAGATGTCACTAGTCACGTTCTGACTAAATGACTTCATGTCCTGTCTGTCTCTGTGTTGTCCTGCGATGGACTGGCGACCTGTCCAGGGTGACCCGGCCTCTCGCCCGCTGATGATAGGCACCAGCACCCCTCATTACCCCACTGGTGATAAGGGTGTAAAGATAATGTTTAGCGCCTTGAAATTGGGCTTCTGTCTCTTTTACTCCAACTCTTTCTGAAACTCCACTTTCAAGAAAGAAACATGACTCCTCTATTAACTCTATAACTTGTCACCATGACAACTAAAATACTAACAATGATGAGGAAAAAATCCATTTGATTGTTCTACCAACTTCTTTTCTGTATCATTTTAACTTTTTCAAAAAAATTCAAACTTGCTGAATTTTACACATTTTTTGTTCAAATACACGGAAGACGGATGAGGAGAGGTGAGGCAGTGATGAGTTGTGCCTCATAAATGTGCCATGGAAACACACAGGGTGAGGCAGGAAGTACCATGCCTGGATGAAAGGGGGCACTGCTGAACTGCAGACCCACAATGGGCAACATCTGCTAGTTCTACGCATTGAAGAGACTGAAAATCCACATCAGGAATAAAATTGATCCAGGACGGCTCTCCTTGGCGATCAGCTCCATTAGAACAGAAAAACTTCTAAAGATAAACGTGAAAAAGGACAGACAGACAGCGGTATCCTTGGAGATGGACAGGAATACAGACTTCATACACAAATGAAGGTAATCTCATATGCAACTTTCAATTCAGAAAGAGAGATTGGCCTAGAAAAATGTTTATTTTACAAAACCAAATTTGACTTTAGTTTTTTTTTTTAATTTAACATCATATCATATTGTTGAAAGCACGTAATTGATTAAAGGATAATTAAAACCTTTTAAAACAACTAATTGTTTCTATTTTGGTCAAAATTGAAACCGAAGCGTCTATTTTGGGTTTTATATATTTGTGCATTTGATTCCAGAGGAGTCAGTGTCAGCCATGACACTAACAGAGCATCTCTGGTCTTAACCCTAAGGAAAATGTTTCTAAAAAGTGCTTTTTAAACCGTTAATAATTCAAGATGGTAATGAAAAAAGACTGCAGTTTTTCTGCATTTTTAAACACAACATCTGCATTGAATTTCTACAACAGAACAACAATAAAGGAGTAACAAATATATAGTTTTAAATTTCAGTTAACTTGGCTCCAGATAAATGTTACTTAGGAGAAACGAGGGCAAAAAGTTTGAGTCTGACATGTTGGTGACCCTGGATGGAGCAACATCCAGAACAAACCTGAGAGAGAATCTATTAGAGGCTACAGGTAGCTTGAGGCTGGAGCAGAGGTTCAACAACCCTACAGCCAAAGGTACTATGGGATACTTTAGATTAAACCATAGTCGTCTGTTAAAGTGGGCTGATCAAAGGTCAGACCTAAGTTAAACATAGAAGCAAGATACATTGAAGATTTTGGTTGCAATATGACAAAACATGGAAAGTTCAGTGAGGCTGGATACTTTTGCAGTGTGCTAAAAGCTCCACCGTGGAACCAGCTGCCTCAGAACATTCCAAGCCTCCTTTCAGTACCAACATAGATCAGAGAAAAAACATCTCTCTCAATGGAGAGACTTGCAGCACTGGATATTAAAATATTATTTCTGTAGGGGTGCACCGATTGCAGTTTTCTGGACGATCACTGATCTGTAAAATGCCTGACCTGCCAATTCTGATTTTGGCTGATGACAATTTTCTTCCTGTTAAAGAGGCCTGGGAGGACATAGCTCTGGCTTTGAGAAGCAGCTCCTCCCCAGAGCTGCAGTTTCTAAGCTTCAGATCCTTCACCCCATGAGGTTCCCCCAGTTCCTTCAGACTAGCCAGAAGCAATTAGCAAATACCTGGTGGAACTGCTGAGTTTATGGTAGGAGCTGCTTGCAGTGAAATGCTGGTGAAAACGTTGTGAAATGGTTAATAGTGGATCCAGGTTGTGATGACTTCCTGAAGGCAGACTTTCAGAATAAGCAGGAGAATTTAAAAAGACAGAAGCCTAATGTCAAGGCATTAAATTACAAAATCAAATGAATGTATTTTAAGTCATATTTGATACAAATAGCATTGTTATAACAACTGAAGGTAACATGGTTACTTGATTGTGGTATAAAATGGCACTATGTGGGTGGAAAATACATAACCCCACCCCTTTAATATATCGTCAAAGTTACTAAGTTGACAACACGCTCTTGTAAACATGACCTGAGTCAGTCAGGCCTGTCTCAGGCAGGGCGGAAGAGATAGTGGCTGATTTTCAGACCCTTGCAGAGGTAGAAAAGATTGGCTTCTCATTTAAGTTATTGGCCAATTGCCAATCTCGAAAAAACGTAGAAACTCAGGTACAATTTATTTGTTTAGCCCTTGTATTTCAAACTTTTGGGTCTGAAATGTACTCAAATTCCATCTCAAACTAATGAGACCTGCTTAAAACTTTTGAAATATAGTAAAATTGTCATTTAAAAAAAGAACGCACCAGTACTCAAATCTCTGTCTTCATCAAAGGCAGATTATAAAGCAGTGTATACCCAAACGTTTATTATTACACTCACAGATAATCAAAGACAAGAATACACCTTGCACTATTTTTTCTTTAGGTTTCTTCAGCCAGGAGGAAAGTCAAAGCTAAACGAGATGAGACGTTAAAAGAGTTAAACATGGTCAGAGTGTGAGAGTCCGGTCCTGTCCTGTCAGCACACTGCCACGTCTCCAGAGGAAGCACCGAAACTCGACCCGGCTCAGACCCAGGCTCCGAGCAGCTCAGCCGTCTCTGCTACCCTCCAATTACAGACAGGCAGCAACACATAGAAAACCTGTCTGAAACGAACTTCTGTGTGCGTCGCTTCAGAAAAGTTCAGGACCGATTCTCACCTCGACCCCTCGGGCTCGCTCCGGTTCAGGAGACAAAAACACTGCGGTTGCTAAGGACTCCACGACACTGAGTGTCGGCAGCAGCTTAGACAGACAGCAGCCAAGTCACAGACAACTCACTGACATGGTTTATGGGGCTGGGTCACTCCTCCTTTCACAAACAGAGACGCGGTGCTCATTATGGCCAAGATTAGAGCGTAAACAAGAACCTGCAAGAAGCTTCAGAACATCTCCAGGTACTGAGAGCTTAAAGGGAAATTCTATGGCAAAACAAGTGATAAATCTGTTCAGTTCTTTTCAGGAAATGTTTGCTGCCCTAAAAGACAAAATCACTGAAACTACATCAAAGAACCATAATAATCAACGTAATTTTGGAAACCGTGTAAATACTTGGAAATGTAAGACATAAAAAACAACATCAAGGAACAAAATCTCACATGTTCAACAGAGAAATAACCCAAATTTTATTGGATTAACTAAACAATGTAACGTCTCTTTAAGACTCTGCCAGGTATTTGTAATTCTTTACAATTCTAAAACACATTTTATGTGTTTTACCTGAAATACATAACATATTCTCTTTTGTCTTTAGCAAAAGACCACGAGCTAGAGCTACACTCGCTAGTTATATTTACCCAAAGCAGCAAATCCAGCAGGAAGATTTATTTTCCTTGGCTCGGATGATTTCCAAAAGGATGATTTCCACAGTCCCCATTAATGAATATTAAGGTACAGTTGGTGTTTCAACTATTAAAATAGGCAGTTCTAAGCATTATTTAAAGAATATCTCAAGTATTCATGAATTTCAACTATTCACATGTGGCTGTCGTCCCTAATCCCAGCGAGTACACGGCTCTGCCGTATTAATGATTAGTGACATCCTTCACTATGGTATTTTCCTATCACCAGGAAGGCTAGTTTGATTCTACAACAGACCATCTAGAGTCAGCAAAGACAACAGAAGCAACAATATTTCACAAAGACACAAAACTGCAAACACCAGTAGCAGAATGTGCCTGAATCATCTGATGTTCAAACGAGTCTTGTTCAAACACGTTGGAAAGACACAAATACAAAGACACACTTATATCACTACGCTCATTTTACAGTAAACACTGATCAGCAGCCACTTGTTGCTGTGGAATTGAAACTCACCAGCCTCTCCATCTCCTGCTCCCTGAGCCGCTCCTCTCTCTGTCGGCGGTGGTACTCCAGCAGCTCGTCTTCGTTGTCGCTGATCTCTGTGATGCTGTTCTTCCTCTCTCGCATTCCTGGGTGGGGTCTCCCCAAGGACATCTTCCTCTGGGTCCTGGGGCTGGCTGCAGGGGATGAGCCAGGTAGGGAGCCCAGGCTGAAAGCGGGTGATAAAGAGTTCCCGAAGCTTGCCTTCCGTATCCCTACTCCGCTGCTACCCTCCATCAACATGGAGGTGGGGGACGGACTGCGAGCTCGGATCCCTCTGCTGCAAGATGGCTCTTCTGACGCGGATCCGGTTTTGCGCCGCAGCCTGGGACTCTCTGGGACCAGCCTGCCCAGACATGGGGGGTTCTCCGGAGTCCTTGACGTGGAGATTGTTCCAGGCAGTGCTCCTGGAAGAACCGGAACCCCCCTCCGGGCCAATGAAGGACTCAGAGGCGGTAGCTCTCTCATACTGCTGCTCCCTGCGCTGCCACCATTCAATTCCAAGTTCCTTCGGGCCAACCTGGGGCTTTCAGGGGGCTGCAGCGATCGTGGATGCTGAGGGAGAGGAGATCCTTGGATGACGTGAACGATGGGATCCAGGGGGGGCTGAAAAGCCTTACTGGGCTGTGAAAGCTGCCTGGAGGAGCTGGAGTTCTGGGAGCCATCAGCTAAGATGATTTGCTCTCTGAAGGGACTGGCCGGCCTTTCCTGGAGCACTGTGGCAGTCTTGGTCCTGGGACTAGATGGTGAAGGCGATGGAGACAGCGATGAACAGGTTGGAAATTTGGGGGTGACTCTGGGGCTGCTTGGCGCAATGTTTTTACCACTGAGAGACTCGCTAGACGAAACAAGAGGCGTCTGTCGAGGGCTCTCTGAGCCATCCTGGCCGAGTCCCCGGCGGCTGGGCTTGGGGCTCGGAGGGGTCTCTGTCAACACTTTCCTCTGTAGCCTGGGGCTTTCCTGGACCTTCTGGGCCATCCCGGTGCTGCTAAAATTAGGCAGTATGGTCCTTGGCAGGGGGACAGGCAGAGGCTGGGTGCTGAAGTTGTAGCTAGAAGAGCGTATAGGCACAGGTGGCAGAGAAGAACTCTGGTCCTGGTGTCCTCCGCCAGGCGATGGGCTGGTGAAGCTCCCACTGCTGGCAGGCGAGGGGGAGGAAAGGGGCGAGAAAGGAGGGGAGGCATTCTCATAGCTGGACCCCACAGACATAGCACCTGGGCTGGTGGGAGGGGACAACAAATACCTCCCCCCTCCATTGACCATAGGCGACAATGGGGAGTGGTGCATGGACTGCCCCCCGGGGGGCTTTTTTGCATCAGAGGAAGAGGGCTCAAGGTCATCCATGACTAGGGAATCCATGATCTCCTGGAGGTCCTTCTCAATGGAGCTGACGATGGCGCTATGCTCGGACTGGACTCTCTCTCCAGGAGCTGAGGGAGACTGGGAGGAACTGGCCTGGTGATTCCCATTGACCAAACTCTCAGTGTCTGATTGGGAGAGAAGACACAGGAAAGGAAGAGAAGACCTTTATTCATGTTCTGTTCATGGTGGTGTATGTGTAACAAGTGTATCAAAAAACAAAGACCTTAGCCTGTCGCAATAAGCAATTAATAGCATAATAAAATGAGATTTATCATTTCCATTCTGATAAGTAATATATTTTTAAGGATCATTTTGTTTAGAGAGACTTCAAAATCTATTTTATTCATGGTTTGTGTGTGGTTTTTATTTCCATTTTGCTTATTGTTTGTGTTTTGTTTTATTTTGGATATTTAAAATATCTTCTTCCAGTTCCAGTGCTAAACGTTTTTTACAAAATTGAAGTTTTATGGATTATGGATTATGTAATTATCACTAGATTACTTGAAAATGGTATCAAAACAACAGTATTATCGTTTATTGTAATAATTATTGGTAGAAGTTATCGTCCAGCAAAATTTGTTATTGGGACAGTTAGATCACAAAATACATTTAAACCAGAAAGTAAAAAGAATAAAATGGTGGATAAACGAAGAAGGACACATATGGGGACATAAGCAGAAAGACAGGTCTGTGACACTGGACAGGTGTCAGAGGCAAACACAATTACTGTGTGACCCCGAAAGCAACACAGCATACAGACCAGCTAATCTAATCTTAACTCTGTAATGTCAGCATGGAGGATTATTACAACAAAAACACACGGCCCCCGTGGGAGACCCAGCAGCATGGCCCGGAGCAGCAGATCAATGTTAAATGAAATCTGCTCAAATGCACTTGTTGTCATTTTGAAAGGCAACATGAGGGTAACTGCTCCATCCAATCATCAGGGCAGTCACTGATTAGTGATTCTAGTGTTCACATGGCATTCTGGAGCTCAGGGTTTTTTTGGTTGTTTTTCTTTTTTTACCCATCTCTCATTTATCAGTCATTTTTAATCACCTGGGAGCCATTTGAGAAGTGGATGGTTTTCACATGTTCTTGAGTTAAATTTCAAAAGTTTTGTGGTAATTATGCGACATGTAACATAAAAATGTGTAACATGATCTGACTGCATTATCTAAAAGTAAAAAGGGATAATTATATACACTGCTGCTAAAATCATGAAACATTTTTTTCACTACAGTTGAAAATGTTAGCTATGACAATTATCAGTCACAAACCTAAACAAAAGATCTAAAATAAATTACTTCAAATTGAGGGCTGATTTGTTTTTTGACAAAAATTGCACAACAATTTCTGAATATATTGTCACAGCCTGTGACAATATAGCAGAGTGTTCAATATTCAGATGGCAAAGGACGGTTAGGAGTGCCGTAATCTTTGGCTAGTACTGTGTATTCCACGTGTTATGAACTTGCATTTTTCCTGCCAAACTAATATCTAGCCAGTTGGAGCGAGTCTCGCGGCAGCAGAGGCTCAGGCTGGACACAAATGGCCTTAGCCAAAATGCTAAAGAGACAGAGATGGAGGCACAGATTAGAAAGTGAGGAAAAACAAAAACGGGCATATGTTACAACTTATATTGTCATTCCAACATTTTTTAACATAGTGCAGCCCTAATTGTGACACAAGCCAAATGAAAATACAGATGTTATACTCATCAGATAAATGGAGGTAATCAATGAAATTATATCAAACAACCTCTGTCTAAATACACAGAACTGTTACTTATAAAGGGCTTTTACTTAGTCAGTTTTTGCTTTGTAGAAACAAAAAACACAGGTACCATTTAGTGGTTTCAGTTTTTCCCCTGCTACCTGATCTAAAAACATGTGCAAAGTAAAAGAGCTGAACTGAAAATTACCTAACAGTCATAGTTGGTCAGAGGCTGCCATGGTCTGCTTTCTGATGATGACGTAAAACTCCACCCAATATTAATTGTTGTGTGTTTTTCTATTCCAATTAACTGCATTAGTCAGAGCTTATTGCCAAAGTTTTAGTCCAGCAAAGTCATGCTTGATTTACCCAGCCAAATAACTGATTAAAAATAGTTTCAGGTAACACCACACATAAGCCTGATTTCTTCATGAAATCAGGCTTACTTATCCCATCAAAAGATGGAAATTATTAACATATTTCAGAATGCAACTGTAACTTTCCTGAACATTGAGCTGCAGGTGGTTCATCCCACACCACGTGACAAAGACAAAATTTATTTATTTTTTTGCTGTTTTTAATTTTAAAACTGGGGTATTACAAAATGGACCTTCTTGCTGAAAAAGGGCCCATTTCCAGACAATTCTCAAATTTATTTCAAAAGATTATTCCTTCGTGATTGTTAGTCAAGCACTTTGTGGCAAGATCTAAAAAAAACCCTTAAAATCCCCACAGGTTTTAATGGATTCAGTGTAAATTGAAAGGCAAGAAATTTAGCTCTCTATTTCAGCTTTTGAAGAACACTGTCGCTGTCTTTAATTTTTGCGGACATAAAAGTCGCCGAATTAATTTCAGATTAAACTTCTGTAAACATAAATATGAATGTACAGTATCTGTTTGTGTGTGTGTACTGATGTAAACACAATTAAAGGACACAGCAGAAAAATGCACTGAGGTCTGTTTTTGTGTCTTGATGCTGATGATGTCACAGATGTGTCCCATGAGCAAAACTGCTGTAAAATATAGAAGCTTGAGAAATAATGCATTAGTTGAGCTTGCTCAGCTGAGCCCTGCTCTCTGGGTACACGGCCGGATCAGAGCACACTTCAGTGCCACCTCACTGTATTCCAGCCATCTGGCTGCCGCGGCGGTTCGCTGGATCCACCAGAGCCCGTTTAAATGTCACTGTCATGTCGTTTATTGCAGACAACAAACCGACGCGATGCTTGTGTGCAGCGCACAAGGAGGAGGAAGAGGAGGAAGGAGGATGGAAAGGGGGTGGGGTGACAAGAAATTAAAGCAACAAGAAAAACCCGACCAATGATGTCATGGGGTACGGATAATTGATTACAGTGCAACACGCCAAACGTCTCTTAAAAAACAAGCTATTTAACATCAACAAAATCCACATCAGCTCCATCTGTGGGTCATGGAAATAAAGGATAAATGCAATGAATATAAGACGTTTTCTATTGAGATATAAGCAGAACACACAGGCTTGTTCACATGTAACGATGCAACTATTACATTCAGTGCTAGGACTGATATACCGTCCAGAACCAGCACAAAATATTAAACCGACTAGTTGTTAATGGAGTTCGGTCTGAGACGGATTCGTATGACCGGTGTCGCTCAAATCTCAGACGTTTTGGCCGCACACTTACTCACATGAAGGGGTAGAAACTGCCAGCCGGGGTTCAGAGCGCTTCACCTGCTACGTGACACACCGGGTGGGCCCACATCCCGCGGACACGCCGGTACCGGAGTGGTAGTGACGGAGCCCCGCCGCGCCAGGCTCCATGCAGACCTACAGAGAGCCAGAGCTTCACCGCCGAGGTGATATTTCAAGCAAAGGTTGGGGTACCGAGCACAGCCGCCGAGTGCTGACAGGCTAGCCGAAATATGACCGAGTTTCCGTTTTAAACCTTCAAAATAAAGGCTACCGTCTTGAACTTCAATACAATGTTGACATGTTTCCCCCTGTCAACATGACAGTGGCAACAGAAGATGGACCAGAAATATAAACTCAAAGCTGAGGCCGGTCAGCTGTCATTAACAAGCAAACGTGGAAGTCGGACTTTTATTTTGAAAACGTGGGTGTTATTTTCCCCGTGCTGTGGCTAACTCAACAGCTGGCAGATTTATAGACTCACGACAGAGACAGTCATGCGTGATCAATGTTACTTATTACCATTACGAAACTTTGACAGTTTTCTTATGAAGCAGAGCAGAAGAGCATTAAAAATACTACATGTGCTGAAACTGATACTAATACTTTCCATATCCATGAGCAACAAAGGGACGAGCTGGGGCTCTTTATTGTAAATGTTTACTCCAGTGTCTCAAGTGAAGAGAAACAGTCAGAAAAGAACAAAAATCAGATTTTTAGAAGAAATGAGTAATTGTGAACTGACATATCATTATGATCATTTTCGTTTAGGATCAAAAGAGTTTTATTCTATTTTGGCTTTCCAAAAAAAATAAAAAATAAAACAACAAAAATAAAAAGCCACAAAAAGCTTAGTTTGCTTCCAATAAAACCCTGAAACACTTTGGGGGAAAAAGGATTTCCTACTATGGCCTCTCACTCTAAAAATTTGTAAAACCCGACCTTAAAACTATATAAATTTTTCAACGAGGAAAGAAAACTCCACATATAGAAATTATTTTTATTAACAAAATCCCTAGTGGCACCATCATAAAAAAATCTAACTGATAGATTAAATAAATAATAGATGGAATCACATTTATTATCAAAATATCTAATGTGTGGAATACCGCAGATGGAAAGGTCTACTTGCATGCAATAATTTGTCAGCAAATAAGATTTCATGTGCTATCAGTGGAGGATATGAAGGCCTGTTAGACTCTCACTGATCCCCAGGCTGGAGGTACGTTTTGAGATGCTGACGCTTAGAAAGAGTGATGTGGTCACTGTGATTTAGGAACAAAAAATGTCAGGAAAATGTGGGTTAACCGAATTGATATTGTATCTCATGAAGCCCTAATTAATCCATTATCCTAAACAGATGATATGACATATATATATATTCATATCATCTGTTTAAAGCAATTTATAGTGTCATCATATTTAACATGTCAAGTAACCAAATGCTCACAACTTATAATGGCAAAGTTTTGCACAGACTCCTCTCCAACAGGGGGCACCACCATAAACTAGAGGGCCCTTTTATTACAGTAAAACACCAGCGTGCAGCGTGAAAATTGATTTCATCATCATTGATGATGATTTCAGTGTCTCTTTTGATAAATGCCTTAGAGTAACTTCTTGCAGTCCGATACAGGTGTATGTTGCAAATAAAAGTGGTTTGAGGTCGTACTTATACATTTATTGTAAGTGTATTGAAAATTGGCCATAAATCTGGAGTGACACAGATTCGTCTGGACGGACATGTGGAACGAACCTCTTGTCCGTTGTTATGTATGGTGGAGGATCTGTGACACTTTGAGCATATTTCTCTTGAAAAGGTTTTGAGAAACTTGCTAGAATATGTGGCATCAGGAACCCTCAATATATACTGTAGCTAAGAGAGGTCGGTGGAATCTACCAGTAGACCTAAAAAGGGTTAAAAGTGGTTCACCAGACACAAAATCCATCCTCCGGGGAATCCCAAAACATTCCAAGTCCAGCCGAGGAACATAGTCCCTCCAGCGTGTCCAAGGTCTTTCTCTGGGTCTCTTCATGATGGGATGTCCCTGGAACACCTCACTAGGGACGCATCCTAATCAGATGCTTAACTGATCGAGTGTTTCACTCTACCTCTAAGGGACAGCCCAGACACCCTCCAAAGGAAACTCATTTCAACCGCTTGCATCCATGATCTCATACTTCCAATCACTACCCAGAGTTGGTGACCATAGATAGGTTAGGAACATAGATCGACTGATTAATCGAGAGATTCATCATGACTCAGCTCTCTCCCCATAACATCCCGGTACATCATCCGCGTCACTGCAGACGCCACACCAATCCGCCTATCATTCTCCTGCTGCCTTTTTCTTCATATATAAATAAGACCCAGAGATATCCAAGTTTCTCTAATTCTCCCAAAGACTGCACCCTTTTCCGCTTTTCCGGTTCAAGACCAAGATTATGCTCAAAACAATTCTTTTTTAACATCATTTCCCACAAATAAAAGTACTCCAACTTGAGGTTGGAATTTTCTACATTTTTCAGTGAGATAAAAATACTTCTTCATAAAACATTTTAGACGTCCTTCTTTTAAAAATCATTAAAGTTTCAATGTTAGATGTCAGTTTTATCCACTACACTTGTTCATATTGTAAACCGCATTAATTAGTCTATCATACACAGGAACTGACCTTCAAACAGCACCTGAAGAGAAAGCAAGAGAAGCACACATACTGGGCCAATAGGTGAGTTTGGTGGCAAGTACCAAAGAGGAAAAAGACTGACTTGAGCTGGAAGATTATAAATAGTCTGTGAAAAAAGAGCCTGTAATCCCAGCCACAGGCCTCTTTCAGCACACAAAGCTATCTGCTGGTCTATAGGAGACATATTGAAAGCAGGAAATATTTTTGACTGACTAAAATCACAGCTTTTGCACCTTTTCTAGATATGAAACCAAACAAGAGTCAAGCTGCTGATATGTCAGGGACAGAACATATTTGTATGAACCTGTCTCAAAGAAATGACATGTAGGCTCAGTACATCCTGGGAGAAATACTGGAACATGTGGAGGATGGAAAGTGGACACCTGACTGTTCACCTGGACAACAGAAGAGGCTGAGGAGGCAACATACAGAGTGAATCTAGTGTCTTGTAAAGATATGAATTCATAATTCATCACACTTTGCCAGATTACCATCCCAAATTTCAATGTATTCTTTAGGGATTGACCAAGTAGTGTATATTTGTGAATTGGAAAGTTTTTATCTTTTTTTTTTAATAAAAATCTGAAAAGAAAATATACATTTGCATTTGGACCTTCTGTGTTACTACTCTCTAGAACTGCATTCTGCTATAGTCCTAGAAAGAACACACATTTTTGGTTTACAAAATTGCTCAAGCTCAGTCAGACTGGATGGATAGGTGGGTTGAACTGCAATTTTCTAGTTTTGTCAGAGATTCTATGTTGAATTTATGTCTAGACATTGATCCAAATCATCCTATAGTGTCTCTAGCTGTAAGTTTAGGGTTTAGGGAAGGTGAACCTTCACCACAGTCTCAAGTCCTTTACGCATCTAACCTGGTTTTCTTCCAGAATTTTTGAGTGTGAAATGGATTTACTTAACTTTAAAATAAGAATTTAGGCATAACAAAATGTGGAAAAACTGAAGTTTTTTGAATACGCTCCAGATTCTATGCATGTGATGAAGACTCCACTTCTCCTTGAAATAATTTGTTCAACAGCCCTAATAAACTCAGACTCATAAATAAAGGCAGCGCTCAGTGACAGACTGCTCTGGCTCTGAAAACAAGAATCTGTCTCAACTTAAAGGACTGTACAGCATTTCAGATTAAACCGTCACAGCTTTTCGGACTGGTGAAAAAGGACATTCCCATTCATAGGAACTTTTCACAAACAGTCTGTTTTGTTTAGTAAAGTTCCTCATTGAATGAAATGACCTGGAAGTACATAAGTGTCAGCCATGACAGAAGCTCTTCGGATGCTTTAAATGCCACAGTGAGGAGTATCAGTGCTTTCTTTGTTATTTCTTTTTGGCTCAGAAACACTGGACCATCCTCTATAAATAGAAAGGACACCATTCAGTCTCTCAGGTAGTTAGAGAACGTCAGGTCCTTGAATGAGGTTGTCTTTTGCTAAGTTCTTAAGAATTTTTTGGCCGTTTACATTCTGCCCTTACATTTACAAGTGTTTTTTTTTAACAAGGTAAGAAAAACCCTTTGAACCAGGAAAGGGGAGTGGTGTTGGAAGTTCCAGATCTGACATTAATTAGCAAAACAGGAAGTTTCTTCATATTTAGTTGACAATTTTCGGACAAACGGACAATTTTCAAAACCAGAGAAACCACACAGATGACGTAAAAAAAAAATCACAAATATAACCGATTTGGTTTTACAGGGTGTGGAATCGAGCCACATGGCAGGAGCAACACACGAACCGATTTCACTCGCAAACATTGAAATGTCAGGTGGGAAATCTCACAAAACCTCTCAAGTTCAAACATGAGTTCAGAGAAAACAAACATGGCCGACTGGGAAGAAGCAACAGCAAAAGTTTGTGGACATTATTTAATAAAGGGAAAATAATACAAAGATGTCTCCAACGTCCACTCCACTGTTTGGTCCACCATGGCAGTTGCTTGGACTTCTATGTATTTTGGATTCTGTCACCTTGTTTTCTGATTGGCTAATTGTTACATTCAACAGCATGTGTTCTGATTTCTCCTCTGAAACTCCACGCACACTGCGATATCGGGCCAGGACAATCTAACATGTTGAATATCCCCAATTATAAATTAAGTTTAGAAACCTGACTTGTGGAATATTACAGTAATGCTTAATTTGGACAGAAATATGTCAAAATGAATAATCCTTTGGTTTAGTTGGGGTTTACTGTCTTCTTTCTTGAACTCAGAGATAAATATGAGCTCATTTCTTTGCTTTTAGACATTTCAGATAATCCCTGTTTATCACAGGAGTGGTTTAAGCAGTCCTCATCTGGATGCAGCACAGGAATGCATAAATGGTACGTTTCTAAACAACGGAAGGCTTTCATTACTGGCCCAGGAAGTGTGCCGCCGGCAGCGTGCCTGTGTGTGCGCTATACTTATCCCCCGGTGGCCGGCAGCGTCAGCGGTGGAACAGCGGTGACAGTTCCAGCGTAGAGGCTAAAGATGAAGGTATGCTTCCATTTGCTGAGCTGCCAAGAGGAACACTCAGAACACAAACACATACTCAGGCCACAGCAAGCAGCTGAAGACTCTGCCCGGAGACACGGAGGAATGAGATGCTCATAAAACATGCATGGTGTGAACTGCAGCTCCGGGTTCCCAGCTGGGCACGGCTCCCCCTCCGGGTTTCGCCGGGTACTGTGTCCCACGGACTGAACGCTGACAGATCGCGGCCTGTCGCATGGCTAGACAATGAACAGAACCTGCTGCATTTTCCTTGGATTTGTAAAAAGAACTGCTTCAGGGTTTTGAACTAAAGTGTTAGCTGCCAGAGTCAAAGTTTAGATGCAATTTGAACCACCCCAGAATATTAGGATGGATTTACAGCTTAAACATGATGGTAATATAATAATAATAATAATAATAATAATAATAATAATAATAATAATAATAATAATAATAATAACAACTCTACTTATAAGCGCCGAACAGTTGTCCAGCATTAGTAGAGGTTATAAACGCACCAAAAAACAAGAACTTATTCATAGAATACTAGAAGCTTGTTGATAAGTTTGTATTAGAGATGCACCGATCTGACATTAATATCTGTATCAGTGCTGATATTGAAAACAATTTGCATTAGCAAATTGACATAAGGGAAGATCTTTTTAGTCTAATTCTACACTTTGTGCTCTGAGCGACGCTTTATTATTTATCTTACATTTTATTTGGAATTCCTAATTGCTCTTTCTGATCATTTGAAAGAAGATTCATCTTACATGTTTGACCAAGATAGTCAACCTGTTGTTTTTGTCGGTTTCAGTTTCTTATTTATTTATTTTACATTGTCTCTTCTACTCCTACTTGCACTTACTGGACAAATTAAAGTTGTGTTGTTTTGTGAAGCTGTCTGTGTATTTAAGTGTGCTGTACTGCTGAGTTATCAAATAAATGTGTAGTTCAGTATATTTACATCTGTGTTTAAAAATAGAAACATTTTAAGTCAATAGAGCTGTTTTTCTTAATTGCCATCGGCCGTTACTAAATCTCAGGTGTCGGTATTGGAAGTGAAAAAAGTGGGTCGATGCATCCTTAGTTTATATGAAATCAAATATATTGGCAGAACTTTCTGAATCACAAACCTTTGAGTTGATTTTGGACTGGCTTGTACGACCAAATCCCAGCCATACAGGGCCAGCTCAAATCAGAGCTGTATAGGCATGGAGGTTATTAGAGGTAGGCTGATGTACTGGACAGCCACTAAATGAGGCTCATATTTGCATTTTCTGAAATATCAGGACTGTCCTCAGACGGGGACAGTCCTGATAGTCCTCCACTGAGGCATGTCAGAGAGCAGCACAGTGTGGCTGTGGCAACAGTAAAAGTGTGAAACACGTGACACTACAGCCAACTGTCAGTCAAACAGATGCAGGAAGAACCTGCAGGGTGGGGACCCAGTCTGTGTGGGCTGCAGCTGGCAAACTTTCGACTCGCTGCAGTCAATCAAATGGTCTCCAGATGTTATCATCTGCATGGAGAAACCTCGTATAGGCAGGCCGTGCGACCTGGGAATCACCAACAGGTATCAGGACAAAAACGTGGCTTCTATTCAGGGAGATCACTTCAGCTTAGCAGAAAATGCCGCAACGATAAATCAGCCCAAATTCCTTTTTTTTGGGAGGCTGACGATTGGTCGATACTTTCGCGTAAAACAGATCTGGTAATCAGCCACTGTTCTCTTTGCCTCTGCCATGAGGGAGGACTGACTGACGGACCTGCCCACCAGGTCTGCCTTTAACAATAGCCACTCCACTTTTGCCATCTTAGTTACTTTTTCATTATATTTAGCAACTTTCCTGGCCAAAAATGTTGCTAATAATAGCAAAAGGAAAAAGCAAGAAAGATTAGTAACTGGACAGAAAACTGCAATCAGTGCACTGCTTGGGGAAACTTCGGCTCCCAAGTTAAGAAGAAGATAGCAGAAGTAAAATGACAAAATGGAAACATAAAATAAAAGCATGGAGAATAAGAAATTGGTTGCACTGATTTGTAAGTATTGGCACTGGTCATCTACTAGAACCTGTCCAATGATCAGAAGACCTGAATGCTTGGAATGAAAGTTAATTTTGCTTTGACATGCAAGAGCTATGCTAAACCATTAATACCCCTCAAATTTTTCCAGATTTGATCGGATAAAGATCAGATTTGTGGACAAGCTCTAGCTGTCATATCCCACCTGAGCAGTGGATCTCTGCAGCTCTGTTATAGCAACCAGGTATCTTTGGCCGATTCTTTGATTTATGCCCTCCATCCTCTTTCTGTTTCCAGGTGATGGACTGAACAGAAGTCTGTTTGGGACATTGTTTAATGTCCCAAACAGACATTAAACAATGTCACACATTGTCAGACCGCTGCATTTATACTGAGGTTAAATTGCCCCTTGATGGGATTAGTTAGTTAGTTGAAATAGGGTTTATTTAGGGACAAAGGAGGAAAGCAGCAGGATACATGCCAAATATTGCTGATTTTATTTGGAGAAAAAAAAATGTAAGTGAAGTTTGAGGCTGTAACGCAACAACTTATGAAAAATTCGAACGGATACAGATACTTTTGCAGGGATGCGTAAGCACAAGACGTGTTACCTGGACACAAAGCGTAGCTCCCGGTGCGAACACCTCCTCCATGAGGTATCATGCTCTTCATCCTGAAGGCCTCCTCAGGGTGGTTGAAGCGGAAGAAGGCTGACTGTCCAAAACACAGCATACAGCCTGCAAGGAAAAACACAAGAAAATCACATTTATAGTGTTGCAATGTGACATTGAATATTGGAAACCACACTGTAAAAAAAAAATCTTACAAAGTATTTTTGTTTGTATAGTTTCTAGTGCAAATATCTAAGTACATCTTCAGTAAAACGATACCAGCATGCAAGTAAATTCTTGTTAAGCCTGTCACGATAACACAATTTGCTGGACGACAAATTGCCCCAGAAGTTGTTGTGAAAAATAATAATATTGTTTTTAGACGACTTTCAATTTATAATATGGTAATGGCATAATGCAAATTCACCCTCTCAAATATCAATAAACTTTCAATTGTAATTAACATTTAACACTGGAACTGAAAAACATTTTAAATGTTCAAAATGAATAAACAAAACAACAGAAAGAACAAAATCATTTTATTTGTTATAGCTGTATCATAGGGATACAGCTATGAATCTGCTTATCTTAAGTGTAAATTACATTTTCAGCTAAATGATAAGCTAAAAGCTAAACTTAAGCTGATTAGCTTAAATTAGCTTTAAAGCAGTAAACCGAGGTTAGAAGCTAAGCTAGCCACCTTTTCCTGCTGTGACCTCGTTCAAACACATGTCATTTGTTTTACTTTGCTTTTCTAATCTATTGGAGCAGATATTAAACAAACAAGATAAAACTTGTGGTCTCTCTGGTGGTTCAAGGAGCTTTGATTATTGTCCCTTAGCTGTTTCCTGCTTCCTGTCTTGTAGATAAGCTGCCAGTGGTGGAAGAAGAGCCATAATGTTTTAATCAAAGGATAAAGTCCTAATCAAGAGTGATACAATAAAAGTCCTAAATTTATAATAAAAAGAAAACAAAAACAGCAAATATATAAACTCTCCCTCAAGGAAGGGATAGTTTTAACACTCGCCATGTGGTTTTGTCCAAGTCATTTCCATCAACATGATGGTAAGCTCCATCATTGTTTTAATTACTCTTGAGGATTTTCTGAGATCTTTGATTTTTTTCTTACATAATACAATTTCTTACGCAAGAGGGCTCAGTTATCGTCTAGTATAATATCAGTCAACTAGAAAATTCCCGAAGAAATTTAATTGGGAAACACAAACAATAAAAAATAAAACACAAACAATAACTAGAAAATTCCTGAAGAAATTTAACCGGGGCCTGCCAAAGTGTGCCCGTCGGTTTGGACCCAGCGTTATGATGCTAGAAATTAGCATCAATGCTAAAGAAAGCTGCAATCATATGAGGACAATGACAAGAATGTTGACTAACATGTACTTGCACCGTTCAGTATGATAAAGTAAGTGTATCAGCTAACATTAGCAAAAATGCTAATGTTAGCATCATTGCTGTCACTAGCATGTGGGACATCACTAGGATGTTCTCTATAATGGACTTACTCCATTCAGTATACTAAACATGGCTAAAAAGTAAAATAAATAGCTAATAGCTTATTAAAGCTAAAATGCTAATGCTAATGAACTGCCTTGCTGCGCAAGGCAGTTCCCTAACCTGGGAGAAAAAGATAATGCAGAATAATATTATTGCACCGCCTGCGGCGGTGCACTAACCTCAGGGGCATGTTGAGGCTTTTATTTTGAAATTTTTGTTAAGCTTAATTTCAAAGGTCCACACTAATCCCATGTGTAATAGTCATTGGGTTAAATCAGTTATATAATGCTCAAAACACAAGTAGTTGATGTAAAAATATTCAAGGCTTTTATTTTGAAATTTTCTTTATGCTTCATTTTAAAAGGCCAAACTAATCCCATGTGTATCAGTGCTTTGGATAAAAAAGTCACATAAAGCCAAAAAGAGCAATAACATGATGTAAAAATATTCAAGGCTTTTATTTTGAAATTTTCAGTATGCTTCATTTTAATGTTCCAAACTAATCCCATGTGTAACGGTGACTGAGTTAAATCAGTTAAATACAGCCCATAGCAGCAAGTAGTTGTAAAGGCCAGTTCAGTCCTCCTAGTCTTCCACTATAGTTAGAACTACAGTGATGCGTATTTGTAGTCCTAACCAGCAGCCAATAGCCTCCTGAGATCCGTTGCTATGGTAAATAATTCTCTCTGCCAACTGTCAGCTGTGAGTGAGACATGCAGGTGGAAACAATTCTCTGTTTGAGCCAGCCAGTTTGAACTAAAAAAAGCATTGGAAACAACTCCTTCCCGTTCGGGAACCGTAATACATATTCGAAAAGCGTTTGAAGCGTATGAGAGGGCTATTTGTCGTCTCCGATAGTCCCGCAATTCATATCTCTACGTCACTCACAGTATTAACAGTGATAAGAGAAAGAAATGGTGTGCCCAGATCTGAAATTTTTGAGAAATATATGAAAATACATGGGAGAGAGCCTGAGAGAGCGACAGAAAATCCTGTCGCATGACTTTGCTCTGAAGCACCGTGACAGAAAACCGTAAGCCCTAGAGAAATTTCGAAAACATTTTACCGGAGCAGGCATGCGTATCAATGTCAGGACCGAGTTTGATACCAATCGTGCGATATTTGTGGGCGTGACGGCGATTTCAAAATTATTTTGGGCTCAAAAATTCTCTTCATTTCTCACTCTAAAAAAGCGGCAGTTGGTGTCAGTTATGCTCTGCGTTTTGGCAGTTGGAAATTTGGCTCGTTTTTCGCTTTTTACGTCGCCATCGTAAGTCCAATTCCTTATAAAAATAATAGCTCCCTTCTCGGCATCGAGCCGCACGTTTTGATACCACTTATGTGGGGGTGCACGCAGCGGTACGAGCCGCATTAACGGTGATGGAAGAAAAATAAATAAATAAAGAGACATTCTATTGGGTGTAGAATAATAGGTGCCTGCCCATAGCAATGCATGGAGGCAGTACTGACTTGCGAAGCAAGTCAGTACTGCCTCCATGCATTGCTATGGGCAGGCCCCAATTATTCATGACTAAATATCTACACTGTGCAAACATTAGCATTAGTTAGAATTGTTGCTTTCCTGACTTAGAGAAACATATATGTATATTTCCCCATACATGATGCTGTTGCTCCTTCAGTGACAGACATCCTATGTGTGCAAAGCAGCGTTTTCACAGATCCTTCCTCCCAGCAGCTGTTAGACTTTAAAACCATCAATGTTCCCAACAAACCAAATAAGTGTTTATATCCCTGCAATTAGCCTATTTGTAGTTTTTTTATTTAAGTTCATACCACCCCAAACCTCCTGCACAGTCTTTCCTCTAAAATAAGGAAATCTGAAGCTTTTTTCTTAAACAAAAACATTTGTTTCCATTTTAATTGATTCATAAATGAACAGTATTTTTGGGAAGCTGCAGGCTGCATCAGAAATGTTTATTTCTAAGAATAAAATAGCTCTTAAACTGAAGCTGCTCTTTGATTAAGTGAAATCCCACTGGTTTACACAGTGAATAATCTGATCTGCCTCACCCTGATATCCTGCAGGAAACACATCCAATTATGGAGATAAGACTCTAAATACAGTTTGTTGGACATTAAAGCCTGGAGTAAACAAAGCAAAGACAGACTGAGATCATCATGACGGGTTTCAAAGGTTACTACATCTTGTCGGTGTCTCACATCAGCTACTAAAATCACTCCAAATGCCTAAATAACCTGGATATATGAGACCAAACAGGAAAATCCCACGTCCAGCAACTGATTGGGCTCATTCTCACCGAGTCGCCATGGTAATATCCGTCCCATCCACTTTCAGTCTGGTTTCAAATGTCAGAGCACGTCACGCGTCCAACTAATCCAGCCCTCTCATGTGTCATGAGGTCAGTAACAGATAAGCAAACAATTGTTTATAGCTCTCTCAATATAGCACCATTGTGTCACGCTGGGACTGCAGGGGGAAACGTCTGTAGAGACGGGGTAGGGGGACAGATAAGATCCCTTCCTGTCGTCAGGCCCGAGGTAGGGATGGGAATCTTCTCCATCACACAGAGAGGCTTCAGGTTTTAGCAGGATGAGGCATGCGAGCAGATAAAATAGACCTGCCTTAGTAAACATCACCGTAAATGGTCAATATTAGGGATGCACTGATCCACTTTTTTCACTTCTGATACAATACTGATATCTGAGGGTATCTGAGTGTATCGGAACCGATACGGCTCCGATACAGAAAGCCAGAGCTGAATTGGCTCAAAATGTTTCTTTTTTATAAAACAAAAACAGACAAAAATGTCCTGAATAACAAAATTATTTGCTAACTTTGCACCAGTACAGTACACCAAAATATACCAACAGCTTCACAAGCTTGGTCAACAAAACGAAAAAACTTTAATTTGTTTAGTGCGACTGTTTTTTATATATTGACATAAACAATAAGTTTTGTTATGGTCAAACATGTTTAAAATAAACTGTAACAAACCTGTCAAATGGTTCAGAAAGTGCAATTAGGAATTCTAAATATAATGTCCATCCATCCAACTATCCATCCATCCATTCGTCCATCCCTCCCTCTATCCATCCATCCACTATCTCACACCCTTAGTGGGGTCATGAGGGGTCCTGGTGTCTATCTCCAGCATCAACAGCCGACAGGCAAGGTCACCCTGGACAGGTCACCAGTCCATTACAGTCTAAATATAACGTAAAATAAATAATAAAGCATGATGTCGCTCAGAGCACAAAGCATATAATTGGATTAAATAAATCTGCCATTATGGATTTTGCACATGGTCACTTCTACTTGAACTGGAATTTATTTCAGATTGATGCATCTCTAGTCAATATTGTATGTCGTATGATGGATATTCTTGACATGGAACCGATTCTCCGATACAGAAAAGCTGTGAGTCTAACAGTCATGATTTTTGTACTGTGGTAGGAAGACGGATTACCCAGAGAGAACCCACACATGGAAAGAACATGCAAAGTCCACACAGAGAGACCCCAGGCTGGGATTCGAACCACAGACTTTCTTCCTGCAGGGAATCAATGCTGCCAACTGCGTCACGGCAGATTAAAAAAATACCCCAAGTTGCTTTCTATCTAAGGAAACCAGCAAATTTCTCCCAATTTTCCCTGCAGTCAACTCTTCTATGCTGAGCAAACACAGGATGACACGAGTACATCGTGATCCATGGAAAAGCTTGCAGTGATAATAAGTGGTTCCAGTGTCAGAGATTCAATTCCTGACTGGTGGTCACAGCCCTGGGTCCAATCCACACCTACATGCACTTTTTAAACCTTTTGCTTTTTCTGTGTGTTTTTGCAAGTTGTCTGTTTTTTTTGGGGGTGGGGGGGTTGTCAGTGATTGTGTCAATTTTTTTCTCGCTCCTCCTGGATGTTTTTTACAGCCAACAAGCTAATAATCTGCTTCCTGTTTACGTTTACCGTAGATTCCAGAGTGTTTGTTCGTCTGCGTTAAAAGATGGTGCCATAAAAAGTCTTCAAGCTCCGAACAATAAAGTGGAAATAAATGTTATGTAAACCAGTGTGGTTAAATCCCACATGCCTGAAGTATATGAGCGGTGTAAAAGGGAAAACTTTTTTATGTTTGCATTAGCACTGCTGTCTTTAATCAGTACATATGAAATGGATAAGAGTCTGTTCCAGAAGATTTCCATCGTTTCGGTGAAAATTTTCCACCGATCAGTTTTTTCCCGATGATTTGAGGCCAAGAACGAGTAAAAACAAAGAAAGTGCTGAATGGATGATTTAAAAGCGGTCGTTAACACTTTGATCCTGTGGTATTTAGAGCCGCGTCAGCTCCCCCCACCAAGTACCCCCCACACTCCTCTAACTCCTTCATCTAACTCCCGCTTTTCTTCAGGACTTTACCAGCAGCACTTCCCTCTCCCTCCACTTCTCTGACTCATGGTATACAAGACAACCCCCTAACTTGACCTAACATGATCTTCCAAAGGAGATAAATTCAAATAAAAAAATCCCATTTAACGGGATATAGCTTGGAGCAACACATATCAGGTGCTTTAATCATGACAAATCATTGTTCAGTCGTAGCTGGAGGGAGTCGCTGATGACGCCGTGGCATAATTCACATAATTCACCCAGCAGCTGGTTCTAGAGAACAACTAACTTCTCCAGTAACTATCTCTTCTGTGAAGTATTATAATCAATACTGGACTACCATCAGAATCAAAGGAAAATATATTTCCTGAACTGAGTATTAATTTTTTGTCTAGTTGTTAATAATAATAATAATAATAATAATAATAATAATAATAATAATAACAATAATAATAATAACATTTTACTGTGAGCATGGAGAACATGTAGTTCTAGATGGAAAAACAGAACTTGGTAAAAATTGCAGCAAAACAATATTGTCATTATTAGGATTTCTTCAACACAAAATTGGTAGCATTAAATTTAAATCACAAAATTAGTGTTTTTTCTAAGTAAACAATCAGAAATTGAATAAGATTTTTTTTTCCCTCTCTTACCAGTAACTCTATACTTCTGATTATCCTGAGGAAATTTAAAACAAAGATACACCGATGGGCTGTGAAGCAAACTACTTTTTCCGTCTTGTTCTTGATGACACTGGAGAAGTTTTTAGAACGTTTTGGTTCTACTGTAAAGAGGCATTGAGGGCAGGTTTGTGTAAGAGATAAAATAGATCCAGGAAAACACACCCTAGCAGGTAATCATCGTGACTAACCATGTATAACAAAGGCAGAGCATGCTTCAGTGTGATTGAGCTGTGTGTGTGAGCATCTTAACCAGGGTTGTCCAAAGTCAGTCCTGCATGGTTTAGATCTTTCCCTGACTCAACACACCTGAAACAAATGATGGTTTATTATTGTGCCTCTGCAAAACTGTGACATACTGATGAGGTAGCTGGACTATTTGAATCCATTGTGTTGGAGCAGAGACTCATGTAGGACAGCAGGCGATGAGGACTGGAGCTGGACCTCCATGCACTGCACCGGACGCAGCAGGCTGATAAGGGAAGACATTTCTCCTCTTACAGGCAGTAGACACACATTCACTGACCCCTCTGCTGCCCACACGGCATCCTGACCTCAGCAATGTCAGGCTGAGTGTGTGTGTGGTAACTGATTGTGGACACAAGGCCAAGAAGAGCTCACGATAACTCAGCAAAACAGACAGAGCACATGGTCTTTGAGAGGCATTGCAAAACTACAACATAACACAATCTACTATGTACCGCTTGTCCTACTCTACTCTTGAGCCACTAAAGAAATACATTCGTAAAATTACCTAACATCAGCCAAATGTTCCTATACAAAGAGCAGACAGAACAGAATATTCTGCACAATAAGGATTAACTCCAAAACAAAACAAAAGAAAACCCTGTGAAGACACTACTGAAGGAAGAATCTATAACTTCAAAAGTAACTAAAAGATAGATTGTAGTTTGGGAAAAGGCACTTGAAGACATGACCTCTGGTCTGATTAAACTAAAATCACCATAATTGCATTTGGAGTACAATGGGGGAAGCTCACAAGCATGAGAAGACTTTCAGACCATCATGTTGGAGGGTGTTTTGCTCCAGGACGGACTGGTGCTCATCAAAAATCAAATGATATCATAAGGACAGAACATCATGTGGAAATCTTAAAGCAACATTTCAAAACATTAGCAATGAAATTAAAGCTTAAGCTAGGTTAATACCTTAAGTCTGCGCGCCAACTTTGCAGTCTGTGCGCTGGCGTGGTGCCTGGTTATGCGCCTTCGATTATTTTGCAAGTCACATAGATTGAGTACCAAATGTTTTACTTAAACTGGATGAATTGTTCAGTATGCGAGCAATTCCAACTGCTCGCATTTATATAAACTCTCTATGAGGGCTCATTTTCTGAGAATACTGCACCAACATACGCATCAAGTATAAAAGCCACACCACTTGCTTGGCTCGCTCACACTCAACACCAACCTCTTAAAGCGCTACTGTAGCACACCTTTAGGTACAGATGAGTCTTCCAAATACACCATGAGACTTAACATACTGCCTAGTTATGTACAAATGGTTTAGGGGCAACAGTCAACATTTTTGAAAAGCCCTAAAATGACTCCCAAAAAACTTTGTGACCAGAGTTGAAAGCCATTGTGACCAAGATGCTAAAGTTTGTTGGGAGAAATTGGACAAATTTCCAGCAAACCATTGCAACGATGCCAAAGATGTTTGATCCAAGTCACACAGCTTAAAGGCAATTCAACCACATATTATATAAAAAATGATGTTTGCCTAAAAATAAAGCTCATTTTTGGTCATTAAGAGGAAAAAGAGAAAAATCACAGCTTAGCTAAAACAGAAATATTTGCCTGTTTTAACACCACGCAATGAGGAAATGCATCTTTTGTAGGTAATTATTTTTGAACAAATATGAGATTAATCTATGTTCATTTGATTTTTTATCTTTTTTATTTCACAGGTGTTTCAGTTATTTGGTGATTTTATTTCTAAAGGCATCCTACTATTGTTAATAATAGTAGAGAATACCTACATGATTTCATATATCTTACTTGGATTTAAGTATCATAGCCATTTCTTGAAACTTTGCAGCAATGTTGACATTTTCCAGAAAAACAAGTTATTAGTATAGAGAGACTGACCTTTAAAGACGCTTTTTAAATTGAGAACACAGTCAAGAAGCAAACCCGACATCATATTTCAATCTATCAATCAGTCAGGTCTAAGTTGTTACTGAACTGCTGTTGAAAATATCCATTACCAACAGTCTCTGGATGCCAATTAGTGTTTGTCAGTTAAGCCATTACCACACCACACAAGGCCCTCATCATGATGGATCTCCCTGCTGTGAGGAGACACACCACAGAGAGAAGGAATAGATCCCTGATATAGATCAGAGATAAAGAGATGCTCTAAAAGGGCCATGCATCACACTAAGTGGAGGGAGGGTGGAAAGTGTTGGACTCATAAATCATGCAGATTTGTATTAGGCAGAACCAGAACAGTTTAAACACAGGAACTGCTGTGCTTTATTTTCCAATTAAGTAACTGAAAGGTAATCTAACACAAGCCCTGGGAGTAAAGTTGTTGTGCAAGAAGGTCAGCGTAATCAGCTGGGATTCTCTTAGCTTAAGACCATCCAATCATCTGTCCACCAACTTATGCATGAAGCGGTCATTGGCTGAGAGGCGAGGTACACCCTGGACAGACAGACCCCAGGCCAGAATTCAAACCCCAGGTCCTTCTGGTCGTAAGGCAGCAGTGCTACCAAAAGTACAGTTACCATATCATAAAATCTTCTGGATAGACAGGATCACATTCACAGCTCATTTCAATTAGTTGTTTATAGAAAGAGCATCTGTTTCTTGTCTCAAGCACCCGCCTCCACCCTAAAAGTCTGGGTTTCCCCGCCTTATCTCCAGGACCGAACAGACGTGTTGCAGACATGCCTGTAAACACAGAGCTGGGTGGGAACGGTTAATGAGACTAGAGATGCCAAAGCTTACCCATAAAGAGAAATTAACCACTCCTGAAAACCACCTCAATTACTCATTTAGGCTGGAGGGATGTTAACCGAGATGTTTGTGATGAGTTTGTTTAATCCGAAACACCTGTAGGTTGCTTACCAAGACCCTGACTATATCTCCTACAGAATGTTCAGATACACTTGTGGTCTCCATTAAGCATTTGGATGATTTATGTTCTGTTGCAACCAAAATTCCAAGACACACCATCACCATGGCAATGATCATCTTCCCTTGGGTTCTTATCTGCGTGAGCCCGCTGGTTTTGCTTGGCGCTTTGGTTGTATTTCTCAGTCAACCAAATACAACTGGTATTTGGTTGTATTACCAAAATACCAGTTGGCAAACTGTCTCTCTGGAGCAAAAATGAGGAAAATAAATGTGGAGCAGCAGTGGTCAGAGTGTCCAAGGAAAATCCTTAATTTTTCCAAGATATGTTTGAACAAGATTCTGAATAGCAGATGATTCCAGCACCATCTGGTACAGGTGATATTTGCAGTTTCCTATCTTTGAAATTCGTTGCAGTTAGAGATGTATTGTTTCATCTGTTCTGTTTGCTAACTGTAAATGGTATGTTGAAGAATCAAAATCTAGCCTTCCTGGTGATAGGAAAAGATCAGACTTAAGGATTTCACTGATCGTTAAAATGGCAGACCCTGGTACTATCTGAGGTTAGGGACTACAGCCATGTGAATAGCTAAAATCTGAGATATCCTCTAAAAATGCTTAATTGCCTATTTCAAAAGTTGAAACACCAACTGTAACTTAATATAGTCAATGTGGACAGTGCAATGCCACAGAAGCTGACATCTGTAGTCTTCCTCATCACCGCTCTTGGGGGAACAACCAATCAACGCCAAGGAAACTAATCTTGCTCCTGGATTGGCTGCTTTGAAAACACAAGCCAATAGCATGTTAAGTAGAATTGCACTTACAGTTCATACACACCAGTCCTGTTTGGTCCACTTTAATCAAACTCTAGTTTGTTTGCCTAGAAAGTCTGGTTAATTTGGGGAATTATGAACGCCCAACCAAACTCTGATGCAACCCAAAAAAACAAATGCTGATCTGCCTAAGAACTTAAGTCTCAGTTCGGTTGAAGTGAACTCTAGTGTGGTTTGAATGCACATGTGAATCCAAGCGGACCGGAGACTGCTCCAAAAGCAGAAAGCAAACTACAGTGAAGGGCATTCTGGGAAAATGCAACCAAAAAAAGTGCAAGTCTAACACTAACAGGATAAATGGCTTGTGGTCTTTTGCCAAAGACAAATGACAAATCCTACTACCACTGAAACTAAACTGAAATGCTGAAAGGAGACCAAACAAAAAGCAAAAGGTGATGGTCAAATTCTAATTTACATCAATCAATTTTAATCTTTAAAATAACAACACAAAACATGACTGGTCAACACTAGAATTGGTTGTTAAGACCATAAAGAAAACCAGAAATCGTCAACCAAAAAATGCTTGAACAACACATGCTAACAATTTGCTTTACATTTATTTCAGTTAATTTGTCCAAAGTGATCAACTACACAATTATTCTGGTGTAGTTGAACTAATACATATTTCACTTAGAAAGGATTTCTTTAATAAATACCATAGTAGATGATGGGTTTGAACCAACCTGGTTACAGTCTGAGGCCCTTATTCTGATCTTTGTGACTCTCAATAACACACGTGATTCTTACTTCTTAAAACAACAAAATGCACCAAACTCTGTGCAATTTCAGCCTAAAATGAATGGTCTTCTCTTTCTAATCTATCAACACCACATGTGGCTTAACACGATGTTGGCGACAGCTATCTTTGATTCTACTTTCTTTCCCTCTTTCAGAGAACCCACTGACCCCCGGGCAAGCCTCTGAGTGTTCTTCCAAGAACCAGCGGTTCACTAAAATATGTCAGAACCGCGTCTCTCTGCAGCTGAGTTCAGCGAAACAGAAACTTAATACAGGTCCCAACACTTTCCACCAGCAACATGTGATATTTCAATCATAACTCCCAATGTGGTCGAAAGAACCGCCGGTGATGTTACAGAGTGGAGAGAATAACGACCCGTGGGCTAATCAGTGAGATACATCCTCTGGACGGTGTGATATGAAAGGTCTCACTCTCAGGAGCAATTCACTGGCTTCATCACAAAGAGTGCACTTCGATTATTACTGCAGAGACAGCAACTTTCAGTGGCACTCTGAAGTGAGGAGGACACAAGATTCCCACCACCTTCCTACAAGGACGACATGATCCTATTGTAAAATATACTGGCTGGGACTCCAAGGCGGATTAATGATCAGTGTGACGCAGACAAAAATGCTCAGCGAGTCAATGCAGCAAGGTTAATGTCAAAAGAGGAAGAGTCCTGGTCTTCTGTTGGAAGTACCGGTGCTATATGTGTTTGAAGTTGTATTCAGTTTTACTGAATAAACTGCCTTCTATCAACAAATTATTTAGATTCAACCAGTCTTTACCTGCAAAATTATACAACAGGCTAAATAAAACATCTAATTACGTTTTTCTTGAATTATCAGGCTAGTTCACAGGAAACCAGTGAAGAAAATGGCATCTCAATGCTTAACATGTTGCAGCAGCACATACGCTGTCGAAAACATCCACATTCCACAATTCGGGGCTTCCTGAAAAAGTTAAAAACTGAGTGGGTCTAATAGCACTTTGCAACAATCTGATGGTTGAAAAACCTCCATATTTGTTGGTGAGCTCATATGTCTATTTAATCAATAATTTAGCAGAAAAAAAGGCTTTTTAAATTGAAAATGTTTATTTGGTCATTGTATGGTGTTCGACTAAAATTTGATTAATGTAAAAGCAGCAAATATATTTTTTGCTGAACTTCTTGTTAAACAACTTAGCAGCAAAAATGTATAATTATTGGTGGTGCTGTGGTGGCGAAGGGGTTAAGCACAGCCCACATAAAGAGTCCTTATTCCTCGATGTGGCTGTCGCAGGTTCGACTCCTGGCCTGGTGACCCTTGCCATGTGTCTTCCCTCTCTCTCATCACTTACTTTCAAATAAATGCCACTAGAGCCAAATAAAATTCTAATTAACAAATGTTTATTTGGCCAAAATATTGTTTTCAATTAAAATAGAATTAATTTTGAATACGTCGGACCCTGCAATTAACTCAAATAAATATTGTAATAGAGTCTCACCATGAAAATCTTCAGAATGGTACAAATCAAGAAAGATTTAATCCAACTCTGGCTAAATGCCACTGCTGACCAATGTGATCCCTTTAGGCCTACTGGAGTATTTCTGTGGGACTTTTCAGGCCAACTGGTCTCAAAGCAACATCTTGCCATCAGGGTATACTGTGGCAGTAAAAGGAGGAGTGGTTACAAACCCCACTAAAAACTGAAACCCGTAAATCAAATGCTCCATCAGCTGCCTAATAATATCTGCAACTTGGGCTTTTATTTTCCCCTTTTCCTACACTGGTATTACCATGTTAGCTGTTTCCACTGTGTCGGCATAGCCTGAGGTATATCTGCCTGGAAGATTGGATCGGAGGACAGCGAGTCGGTCAGAGCCAGAGCCCTTCACGTTCCGCCAGGATCTCACTGTACGTTCTGAACAACACCACATGAGTCCATGACAGTCAACAAACACCAAGACCTGCTGCTCTTTTATTAGCATAGCATTTCGTTTCAACTAGTGGTGAATGAGGCTGAAACAATGCATAGAAAGATTCCGATTACAAAAAACATCTCCAAAAACAGTCATGGACCCATCCAGCATGGCAACATGCAAATCTGTTTGTTTATGACACCACAAAAATCAGAATGTATCATTATGGGCTTTAAACGAAGGTTTGACCACTAAAAGACCAACAAGCGATTGGAAAAGGGTAAGACCAATGGCCATCTGCATCCTGTTTCTCAGAGTTTCTAAAGAAAGCTACTGGTTTCTAGTGTCAGCAGAGGCTGGCGAGTCAGGTCCCCCAGTTAATCAATGACTGCCTTCCAGGGAACACAGGCACACCACAGGAAGATATGTTGCTGCTCTGACAGCAATACACATACTCAGCAGAAACTTAACATTCCCATCAGTGGGGAAAAAATGGCCAGAAAAAAAAATGGCTGGTTGGAAAAAGTGATGATATATCAGAATGCGTTTGACGCCAGCAGATACCACAAGATGCTCCTGGGCAGCAGCTACACACACCCACACGCACGCCTGCACACGCCCACACACACATTCAAGCTGATTCAGTTCTGAGGTGGGATGAGGTAATTTAAAAATCTAGAACAACTCCGAACCTGGAGGTGTGGTTTGACAGTGCTAAGAAAAGTTATTTCAGATTCCTTCAGATTCACAGTTACATAAAAATATATCTAAACCTTTAACATCTCTGTTTTAATTTTTTACCACTTTCACAAAATTTGAGGACATTTTACTTTGAGGTCTTCATCTCTCAAAGAAAGAGACTATATGCAGTGTTTTAAGGGGTCCCACACCTTTTTGTCACAATCAGTTCCTGCTGCTCTCAGCATCCACATCCTACAGACCAGATGTTCATCCAGCAGGCTGTAAGCTGGTGCATATGATCAGCATGTCAGGGGCTGGTTCTGGCTTGTCTGAACAGATGTTCTCTGCCTCTCTACCCTCACACCGCCACCGCCAACCATCCACTTCCCTCACCTCCTCTCTGTTAACTACAGGCAGCTGTTCAACTCGTTCCCTGAAGCAGAAGGCCACAAACAAAGAGGACTGATTTAGAAGAAGTCAACCATGTGATCTGGAGATTGTTTACAACCACCAGAAAAACGATATAGAATAATCACTCTAAGGGTGTTTTCACACCTGATATTAATTTGGGGGCCAAAATTGCAACTTTTGTTGCATTTTTAACTGGTGCAGTTCGCTTTCATACTGTACTGCGTCACACAGTCGAAACTAATTGAGAAACCTGTTGCACCTCCTTGTCAAATTTGTAACGTAAAGGTTAATGGAAAAAAAGTAAGGACAATATGATCAGGAATTTGTTTTTATAATTGTATGATACTATAGATGAAGACCGTGTAATATTGGATGCATTTTTAAACATTACTATAATATTAAAGACTTAGGTCTGCGCATAATCAAAACAGATGTCCGTGCCAAGGTCGGCACCAAGTTTATAAGGTTGAGAGTCGGCACAACCAGTCAGAAGGATGCCATTTTGTGCTGCACTAAGAGGTGTTCGAATGCTGCTCTGGTGGAGAAGGAAAAGGGCTGGTTGCCCAACTAGCTCATCAAACCTGTTAGTTTCCATTAGTTTTGTGGGATGGGAAATGAAGGAATTTGTCACAAGAAATGTAGGCCATCGGTACTCCTGGCTATGAAATCTCAACTGTTTGCAGACAGTGTGCGTGGAGTCTGCGTGGTCCAGAACACACACAATACGCCTTAGTATGTGGGAGCCTTAAATATTGATCTGCCAAAATATTTGAACTCTGCTTCTCCAACAAAACCATTTCGAAACAGATCATTTCTCTACCTGTCATTGCGGTTGCTTCATTTGTTCCACCTAGGAGGGTGTAGTTTTACTAAAAGACATTTCCCATCATCCCTTTCTCTTTACAAAGTTCGAATGGGACCAGGCAAACTTGGGAAAAGAAAATTGAGAGTAAAGCTATAAAATACATCTATGATACACAAACACATGGAGGAGAGCGTGAGCAATTCACCCAAAGGTATATTTGTAGAGTCTAATGAGCCTCTCGTTCAGGAACCCTGTTTAGAGCTGGGGGCAGTCAGAGGATGTACGGTCACATTCTGTCTACAACATCCAGGAACACACACACACTGACCCAGCAAAGCAGGGGACACCAGCTGCTATCAGCCTCCTTCCTCTCATCATGGCCCCCATGGGCCCCTTACACATGTCTGACCTGTGCCTGTGGCACCCCCAACCCCCCTGGGAGAGCACATCGTTCTCACAGCACTCCGATGAGTGTTTGCTGGGGGGGCTTCTCTCTGTCTCTGACTCATCATTTCCTTTCTTTACAACACAGGGGTCAACACAATATGTCACTGATGACACGACGGAGTGGCCGCTCTCGTAGAGCAGTGGGAGCAGGTCAGAGACAACTAGGTGGGAAATGTCTAATGGGATCAGGGGTTGTGGCCCCAAAGTGCCAGCAGATATAAGGGGAAGCTCCATTCTCTTCCAGTTAGCAGTTCCCGTTTGGTCGCACTGGACACCAGGAATAGCAATGAAACAGTAGACAGAGACAGTGTGATCCTGCTAGACTGGATGGGATGTCGCGGGGCGGGGGTGTATATGTTTGTAGACTATTCATAGAGTTCACATGGAGGCAGGAGGGACGTCAGAACTGTGGGACTGAGTGGTTGGAGACTGCAGGTGTTGGGTTGCAAGTCCTGAGAGCTACAGCAAAAACCTAACACTTTCTTCCTGTAAAGTTTCAATATTTCCTCATAATAATTCAACGCCAAGGAGAATATCAAGGAATGGGCAAACAAAGATCATCTTAACGGGTTCTCCATGGAAAACCAGGAGTTTCAATGCCAACACGGAATAATGAAGATCTTAAACACACGTCGTTGGTGTTCTGCAGTGCAGTTTTTTTAATTAATTTTTTAAAAATAAGCAGAAAGAAAAACAGATCTGTTTGTTAGGTGTGTCAGAAGGATAACTGAAGAAATTTGGTTGGAAAAAAAATCTATTCTTTTCATCTTATGAATTTAAATACAAAAATTTGATTACCCAGCTAACTAGAAATAAAATCTTGCAAGAAAATCTCAAAAAACACGTTATTTTAAAAATAATAAACATTTAATCTTTAAAAAGGGTTAAAAAAAAAAACAACAACCTGCATTTATAGTGTATTATTAAGTCAGAGGATTCCAAAGCCCATCAGTCATTCACACATTGATGGTGTAGCCATGAGGCAGACTGAGGCAAACTGATAGAAGAAATGCTGCAAGTCAATCTGTGTCACAAGGCCCCCTGGTCATCACAAGAAAACAGGAGCTAGGATTTCAACTAGCAACCACCCGGTTGCTAGACAGCTCAGGTTGCTACATCCTAAGTCACTGTCTCCCAACATACAAAATGAAGAATGAGAGAGAGATTTTTTTTCTCTTTCTCTCTCTCATTCTTCATTTTTTATTCTTGTTTTTTTTTCTTTTTACCAAAAAGGGGCAAAAATATGTACAACTTTACACATTTTTTTGTCTTTATATCTTAATAATGTCTCATTTAAAAAGCATATGTGAGTGTGTTGATTAAAGTTAATACAGTGGTTCTCAAACTTTTTTCAGTGATGTACCCCCTTAAAAACATATTTTTAGTCAAGTACCCCCTGACACGGGCAAAACATTTTTGGAATTAAAAAGAGGTACAGTGCTGTAAAATCACTGTCTGATTTATTAAAGCCAAACAACTTATATCAGTGAACCTGACAAATACATCCATATTGCAAACATTACATGGTTAAACAAAAAAGAAAAACAGAAGACAGTGACCACCAGGAAGGTATAAAACCAGTCAAACCGTTTTATTTTAAAGGATATTGAAACTAAATACTGAATATAAAATTCAGTGCATGAACACACATTTATATTTTATCGAACTTTTTACAAAATAATTTTTCCCAAGGCTTATTATGAGGAGCCTACTGATTTTTTAAAGATATTTTGAAAAGCTTCACGTACCCCCTGCAGTACCTCCACGTACCCCCAGGGGTACACGTACCCCCATTTGAGAACCACTGAGTTAATATATTCAATGCAAATTATACAATTTTAAGCTAAATTTGGTTAAGTGGAGCACACAAAAGCAACAGGGATGTCCAAAGTGAGCCCAGAAGCCCATTTGCGGCTCCTGAGCTGATTTAGTGTGGCCCCCGACCACTATTCAAGCAGGGTACATTTTTGTATTTTCTATAGTTTAATTTCATAAAGAAAAAGAGCAAAAATAACATAAACACATTATTTTCACAAAATATATTGACTTTTTATATTTCTTTTAAAAATAAGACTGAATGAAGGATGAAAGACGGAAATAGACATTTAATAAAAATAAAAAAGAGAAAAAAGTGTGTGGAGGCTGGGTTTTTTGTAGGTTCATATTTTCAACAAGTCTGTTTTTTTGTTACCTTATAAAAAATGTATATCAAGGTTAGTTAAGTTACAAGTAGTTTTTAACTATTGCATAAAATAAATCATTCTAAACCATACTTCTTCTAACTAAAAGAACAACTAGTGTAACTCTGTAGTAGCTATCGCTTTTATTAACCGTAAGGAGCAACAACAACAACAACAACAAAGCCCAGTAATCATCTGAAAACCACAACCAGCAATTACTTAAAAAAACACAAAGTCTAAAGACTAAAACCAGACAAAAGTCCGACTTACTTCAGGTCTTATGAGCAGAACTCCCGTGTCCCTCCGCTGATTTCATCGCTTCTGTTCCTTTAAATAAAAAAAAACCACGTGTTTCTCTGCAATTGTGAACAGCGGCGTTTATTTACTGCCTGCTTTTGTCCTCCGGGTCGCGCTTTTGTTATGATAATCCCTGTAAACTCGCAGTCTAATATATTCTGCCGATAATCTGAAAGTTCACCGTGGCAGCTGTCCGCCTTCTTACAGCGCGCGCGAGCTCATCCGCCGGCAGCTACCTCCGTGGATCCCTCCTCACTCCACAGCCCGGACGGACGGGACTTTACTGTCTGTGTAATCTATTTGTCCATTGTCTCCGTGTCCCCCTCACCCCACCCACCCACCCACGCACGCTTTGTGGCGCAGTGAAGACGCTATGTGGCACGGCGAGGCTGAGCGAAACAGCTGGCTCAGAATCACGTCCCAGCCCGCAGAGGGAAGGAGAGAGTCAGGGGGAGGAAGAGGAGGAGGAGGACGGACACATAAGGAGGAACTTCTTCAGATTGCTTGAATATAGCAATAGCCTCTTTAGGCAGATCTCCTATTTTCATATCTTATCCCAATCATTAGCGAGCAAAGGTTACAGCGTAAGTAGGAGCAGACATTTATTATGAGCCATAAACACAGTGAAAGTAGGGGAAGCATCCTGTCCCAGAGCTCCCTGGAGTCACATGAGCCTCTGCAGGAGGAATCACTCTGCGTGTGGCAGGATCATAACATGATCCACCAGAGACCTGCAGATTACCAATAACCCATTACTAATCATTATGCATACTATAAGTCATTGACAGGACAGTGCATGTTTCATTGACACCCACACCACGTTTACATGTCTAAAAAGGATTTTAAAGTATGTAACAAAAAAAAAAGAGAGAGACAAGTGCTGCCTAATAATCGATTATTTTAGTAATCAACCCTCCATCAATAGTGCACATTAATCTGCAGCTAAAAATAACCCCAACATGTGAAAAACGCAGGCCATTCTGCTTGACAATGCAGCATGTGGCTGATCCATTGTTTTGGATTAAGCCCAAAAGTTTTGACCCGAGTTTCAAAATGCGGTTATCCCTGAAACTGACCAAATGTATGTGAGCTTTTCACTTCATCTTCTGGCATTTAGCAAATAGAAATAATTTTGGTGATCTTAACTAAGCTAAAACAAGAAAACTTTTGTTTGATTTAACTTCAGAAGGTGAGAAAAATTGTGTATACCTTTTTACCCAATGTACGTAAATAACCTGGTTTCAGCACAAGCTGACGATTATTTCAATAAATGCTGGCAGAAAACACAGGACCACAGCGACGCTACAAACGCCGTTTCATAATGTGTTTATGGAAAACAGAAGATAAGCAGCATGAGCGATGAATGGAGACTATAAAAGATGTTTACATGGGTGCTAGAAATTAGCTTGTCCTATATGATGTCTTGATCTGAGCCGTTGAGGTTCAGTAAAGACAACACGCCGTTTCTACTTTACTCCTTCATTGCTTTACATCCTGCCTTCTGTAAACTGACTTCCTCTTCACAACCCTTTGATTTTGAACGGATTTCTCTCCACCGGCTCCTCTGACTTTACAGCAAATCCAGGAGAATTACTTTCAAAAGCTTGTCAGTAACATTTGCTTTGTGCAACAATAGCCGCTTGTTGATGCTTGATTTTGTTTAAATCGACCTGCTGACAAGTCAAAGCCTTGAAGAGGTGTACTGTAGATCGCTTCATTAAAAGGAAAGCCAAAGGATTTAGTTAGAAGGACTTTTGGCACATGGGAGGATCTTGTCCTGGCTTGCTGCGATGCAACCTCTCCACCCATCAATGCCCCCCACTTGTGCAGAGAAAACTGAAGCACCTTGTAATGTATTGCTCATGTAATGCATGGGAGTGGCAAGTGACCAATAAAGTCTGATTCATTTCCTGTTGTAAAATTAGATCTGCAAATTCGCTCATTCATTGCCCTCCAGCAGCCTGACAGTGCACTCAGGTTTCCCCTCACACTCAGTCTTCAACCTGAAACCTCTGGGTTTAGGGTTGCCTCTGTCTGCGGCAGAGAGGGCAGTATAAATAGCACCGTGTCTCCACTCAGGTTACTTTGCCAGAGTCCATGTCCAAATGCCATCAGGCACAACACAAACCACTCAGTCCTGCGGATATGACATGATTTATTAAGGGGCGGTATTATGTGTTTTCCAGACACATAGTGCCATTTTATAGCACAATCAAGTAGCTATGCTAACTTCAGTTGTTATAAAAATTCAGTAGAGATCAAGTATGACTTAAAAGAAAATTGACTTTGTAATTGACTTGAAATTGGACCTCTGTCTCTTTAAAAACTCTTGCTCTTTCTGAAACTCCGTCTTCAGGAAGTCATCACAACATGGCTCCTCTTTTAACCCTTTAGCAACATTTTACCAGCTCCTATAGTAATCCCAGGTGTTTGCTAATTGCTGCTGGCTAGTCTGAAGGAGCTGAGGGGGAGAGTCCTGGGGAGGGCTGCTCTGTGAGGAGGAAGCTCAGAAGCTTAGAAATTGGAGCTGCGTCTCGAGGACGGAGCTAGGTCCACCCAGGCATTTTACACAGTTTAATGGTTGCCATGGAGATTAAAGGCTTTCTCAAGCATGCAAGGGAATTGATGAGGGAATAAGATTATAACATGACATACAGCTCAAAAAAAGTGAATTTTACATATTGCTGCCCCTTGAAGAAGCCTATGTTAGTTAAAGTGAAGTTTCTTTAACTTCACTTTAAGTCGAGCGATTAGACAGCAGCACAGGGGGAAGTTCAGAAGCTGTGAGTAATGCTGAGTAGTATTGCCTTATCTCACCCTCATAGCATTCACACTGGCCTCTGGAGTGAACTTCTATGAATTTCACTGACTAACAGTGGAACACTTACAGTTTCACTTCCTCAGTAAAGTCGGTCAAGCATACAGTGCATTTCCAACATGTTGAATGTAACAATGTTCCTCACTTGAACCACTGTTGTGCAGCACGCCCATACGGGAACATAAGCATCAAACTGTCTGACGTGGTTTTTTTTCTCCCTTCTTAATTGAGTCTTGAGGATTTGCTGTGGCATTAGAAGCAGCTTGGATGAAAGAAATTATTTTGTAAAAGTGAAAGTGGGTCTTGTCTAATTTGTTTCCTGTGTCTTAGAACCATTGTCTGCCATGGAATCACGTCAACGTCAGGTTGTACTGTGATAACCAGAGAACGTCGGCAAAGAACGTTGACTCCTAGAAAACAACTGAATACATCTGAATCGCATCGCCTTCAATATCTCCACATATTAACACATTACAACCACAAATTTTTATTTTAATGGGATGTCATGACACAAAGAAGAGCATCGTTGTGAAGTGGAAGGAAATGGATACATTGTTTTTATTTGTTTCTGAAATCTGAAAATTGTGGCATGGATTTGTGTGTAACCCCCTTTTATGTGATACCTCTTAAAATCCTTAAAATTCGAAATCCTAACCTCTGTGAGTAAGTTAGTAGAAATCCAGGTGTTCTGTGAATAGGTTGTTTAGTGCAGTGTTATTCAATGTGGGGACTGTGGCCCACTGGGGGCCACCAGCGGCAAATTTTGTTTCTTACAATCCTCACCTACTGTCAATCACTGGCCGTTGTGTAAAAAACTCTCCACTCAAGTAAATATTAGACACATCCTACTTTAGTCAGAGGATAATTAAATTCCCCTCCCTCTGGTTTTGTCAATATGCATGCTAGTTCTAGCATTGGTTAAGAGTATTTTCTCTCCTGATAGTCCAGTAGACTTGGTTTGATTGGTGACCAAAATTGCAACATTTGTTATACTGGTGCAATTCGCTTTCGCACTGCACAGCATCAAACAAACCAAAGCATTTGAATAACCTGTTCCCCCCCTCCTGTAGTGGCGCTGTACCAAGAACCACTGAATGGAACAACACAAACACCTCTGAAGAAAACACTGAGCACAACATCCTTCTTCATGAAATGTAAACAAAAATGGAGTGATGGCAGATTTCAGCGGTTGTAGGATTTCTCTTCTGTCTTTGGCAAAAGACCACAAGTCATTTCTCCCCTTAACACAAGAACAGCGCATTTGCTTTCATTGTATTTACCCAGAATGCTGTGCACTTTAGCCTGCTTCCTGCTTTTGGAGCAGTCTTCAGTCTGCTTAGCATTCACATAGACATTCAAACCGCACCAGTGTTCACTTCAGCCAGATCTAGGTCTAGGTTTGTAGGCAGACCAGAGTTTGCTCTTTAGTCCGGATCAGAGTTTGATTATGTATTTCCCAAACCAACCGGACTTTCTAGGTTAACTCATTGAAGTCGGAAATACAGGCGGATTTTTCCGGTCAATCTCTGGGATCATTCGCAACCTTTTCTTCAGCAGGTGGAGAGTTGATGGATCGATCGCTAACACGATACAGCATGCGCGGTAAATGGCGATAAAATGGCTGCTTTTTGTAGAGAGTCACAGATCCATACCTTGTGACAGACGGGTGGGCTGTTGGACCTGGAGCCCATCGACAGCGCAGAGGTTCCCAGAAGGATGCAACGTGATGACGCCCGACTTGTTCTCGATGTAGCAGTGCTGTGCTGCCACACCAGGGCCCTGGATGTTGATGTCCATGGCACCGTACCCCAGAGTGGTGCGGCCTGAAGGAAGGGACATGCATCAGGCTTCAAAAAGACGGTATCAAACACAGAATTGACCTCTGATGATGTAAGGTGTACTGAAATATATATTTTGTAATATGCATATATAATTTTTTTTGTTTTTATGATAATTTCTACACATTTGATAATGTGACAGTTCAAGTTAAAACGATGGCCGAAGTGTCGCCTCTCATGTTCAAGATGGGAAAAACATCCAACGGTTGTTTCTTATGCAAGAAATGCAACAACATAACAGCACATAAACCTACAGATCTGGTTTTACTAATATGAGAACAGTAAGCTACTTGCACATTTGATACAGCATTTTTTAAAATTGATTTGTTGAGAAGACATTTCAAGAATAAATGTCAGGCTCAAAATGGCTAATTATGGAAAAAAACTCTGTGTCTGATTGGATAACCTGGAATAATTGGATTGGGCTATACATTTAAATAGGCTTTGCATAAAACAACCAAATATAAACTGAGTTAAACTATGATGAATAATATCTGAATAGATCTGATTCTGTTTTGTGTTCTTCTGAAAATTCAAAGCGACACTCTGACCTGTACTCTGCCTCCAAAATGGAAGCAATCTTCCAACAAAATGTCACAGATGGTAGACAATGCATGACCTCTCAGCCTGCATAAAACCTTCCAACGTAGGAAGCAGTTGGGTCGTACATGGGCAGGAAATTAAGTTAAATAAAGTTTTTTAAAAAACTTGATGGAAGTAAATGTGAAATGTGGAAGAGGGGCTACACACGTGATTACTTGTACTCTGCTCTCCGTCAGCCGTACTTTTCTACAGTGAAGTACTTTAGATCAGTTTTTGTCTCATTTGTCTGAACGGAGTAAATCACTGTGCTGTGTGGAGGTTACTGGCTCACCCTCCGGCAGAGGCAGCAAGGTGATCGCTGTACTCAGTCGTCCACTGCCCAGGCTGACCAGGTGAGGGCGCTCCGCTTGAAACTTCAGCCCCTTTCCAGTCTCGATTAAATCCAGTGGGGTACTCTGCAGGCAAGCATTTAACACAAAGAGCGCCGTTTCAACAGAACCATATCAAAAATTGTTGATGTTGATGATGTGGCTCTGACCATTGCTGAATTTTACAGCTTCAGTGGTTCATCTGACACCCAGACAGAGGGTCTCTCTTCTTATCTCCCATCTGAAGATAAAAAGAAGGATCCTCTTTTAAGCCACTGATTTCTCTTCCTGTTTACACACTAAGAAAAGTGTATGTCCGTGCGTGTGCGTGTGTAAGTGTGTGTCTATGTGCGTATTTCGTCTTCCCCCCTCCAAGCTCTCCCTAAAGCACCACCATGTGCTCAGCAAGAGGGGGGTGATGGGGATGTCACCATGGCAACAGCTCTCCACAGTCATGAGGCACGAGGATCCTGGAGGCTGTTCAGAGAACTAACTTGTGTTGAGCGCTCTCAGCACAGCCTGAATATAAAACCAATTCTGCTTTTCAGTGATTTGCTTTTCGTTAAATTAATCCCACCGTAGCAGTTCTGTGCGATACCTCCAAGGTTTCAAAACACTGAATAAATTAGATGCTTTTTTTTCCTGCTGACTTTATGCTTTATGTACAAATACCAGGGTGCTAAAACAGGCAGTTCAATGTAATTCAGCCTTCTTATTTACCATGACTTATTTTGTCATTGTCTTGATCATTTTACCCTCGTTTTCTATTTAGTGCATGTGTGATCTCCTACACGAATGAGCTTTCTTTAAGTTAAATTCAGTTGAAATGTTAAAAGCAGGTGTAAGTATCGTATTATTCCCACACTGAATTAAAAGAAAGATATCAGTGTGAGGAGCATAGTAGTTGTACAGAGAAGCTGTCAGATCAAAGTAGGTTTCTACCAGTGACGTGCGGTCAGGGGAGGCAGGTGAGGCAGTGCCTCACCAGCCATCATGGAAAGAAAGAAAATATATAATCATAAAGTAATTTAAATTGTTATATTCATCCGGTGGTTTGTACTAAAAAATATTTATTTTTCATGTAGCTTCACCAATTTCGATTTTTATTTGTTCAAAATCGCTGAATTTTCTTATTTTCCCATTCAAATGCTTGGAAGCGATGCCGGTGAGGCAGCAGCGAGCTCTGCCTCACCTTGGATTGCGCAACCCCTGGCTCTGCGCTGGCTGCTAAGCGGAGAGAGCCTGTTGCTGTACGGCGTCAATAAAATGGTTTAAACAAATTTAATATGTGAACTTATTTCCAATAGTTTAGCTTATGTATATAATGTACAGTGCTTTTTGTCACCAACTGTGTTTGTGTAACGTGTTTCGTGTAATGAGCGATTATAAACGGCAGAGAACAGGTTCGAGGTGAGGCAGGCAGTTCTCTTGCCTCATGGCAGGGGGCGCTCAAGATCCCAGACGTTCGTCTTGTTCACTCCTCAACTGCCGAGTAAGTGACAGCGAGCTAGGCTAAACGATTCGGGAAGCAAGTCAAGTGCAGCGATAGATTATAATAGAGATAGTGATTTTTTTCCTCTCGCTTATCCCGACTTTCGACATGGATGACTACATTACAACACTAAAAAAGTTTTCTCAAGTGGACTTTCAATCGAAGCAGGAGATAATAACCAAAGGAAGACCAACGCCGGAGCTGAAAGGTTTGTATGTGTAAGGATGCAGAAGTGAAACATAACCTGTAAACTGCTGTCAGTCTATGCATCTATTTGCAAATCTGATTCTGATGACGTCAGTGCCTCACCAGCTATGAACCTCACCGCACGTCACTGGTTTCTACCATCTTCAAACAACTTCAGACACCAACATATCATGCAAATGCTATTTTATAAACCTTCAAAATGTGACATTTGAGTTACTTTTTCTTTTTTTTTACTGCCCGTCAGCCTTAAATATGACATAGCAATAAAAACAAGGCTCCTGTCTTAGCCTGGCTCAGATTAACCGTTAGCTTTAGCTTCTGGGGAGAGCTAATCTAAAGATGCTAAGAGAGCTAATTCTGACTGGTAGCTAGTTAGAAAACTAATCTCTATTTCAATGAAGCTTACAGGAGCGTTTAACTGCCATAGCTAAGAAATAAATTCAGGCACAGTCCCTCTTTCCAACAAGAAACTTTCTCATTGTAACCGTGTACAAAACTTGCTAAAATGATAAAGTTCTTGCTTCTTGTTATAGCGAGATACGTCTCGTTAAAATGAAAATGTTTCTGATTTTAGCGAGATACTGCTCCTGAAATCTCAACTTTGGCAGTAAGACGAAGTGAAAATTCCTAAAATTCTAATATCTGACTTATATAATCTATCTTTTTAAATAAAGGTGTTGCCCTGGTAGAACTTACAGTTCCTATTTTAACATACGGTACCTTCTTTGCTGTGTTAGCACTACTAGCCCCCACAAGATTTTGTGTCTATGTATTTCAAATGCTTTCAAAGATTTGATTTCTTACCAAAATGCATGTTGTTTAATTGAAATATTTTAAAATAGCATTTTCAAATTAAATAATTTGTCTGAACATAAAACGTTTTGGGAATTCTAGCTAACTTGAGCTTTTCAAAACATCTGTTCCACAAATTAAGTATTTGTTTATGAGGCGTTGACGATTTCTACCATTTTGCTAACTGTGTTAAGAATACTAACAAAGCTCTTATTTTGATTTATTTCACACGCAAAAGAGAAGTAGCATTACACACTTTGAAGTGTAAGACTCAAAAACAGATCTCAATATATAACTTATTTAGGGTAGATAAATTATGTTTATATCTTTTAACAGTATATTAGGAGGATAAATATATTGTGGCCTGCAGACCCACATCATAACAAAGTAAGCCAGTTCAACATTTGCAGGCAGCATCCCTCTAAGTGCAGCTTTGGAAGCAACATAATTTTGGAAGTATTTTAATAGCTTTCCACCCCTCAGTGCTGTACTTTTGAGGTTGTTATATATTTTTATATCTTTGCTGTATTGGACGCTGCATGTCAACCTCTTGTTTATTTTAACATTTATCTGCAAATTGGTTACATGTTGTCTGCACTATTTTGATGTATTGTTTCAACAATGCGAGGCTCAACATTTTAACGATGCCAAACACTGCTGGTCCTCAGCTAAACTTGATTATGCAAAGTGGCTGTGATTATTAATTAAAAGTCTGCATGGATGGGCGTCTATCCGATACAGCTCTTTGTAACAGACTGGGTTTGACCTTTATTAAATGATTATGATGATCCAAAGTATTTCCAGTTCATGACATTTCTCTGCTCTTTTTTCTGTAACTGGCATGTTTTTTTTTTTGTTTTTTTTTTTTAAATCAGACTACGGTATTTCTGGAGCTGTTGGAATATGAGCTCTGATGGAAGTGGACTCATTCAGTAGCAAAGACATTTTATATGAACACATACCTTGACTGTGTCTTTTTGTGCCACTTTTAAGCCTTTATGCTTACATACTTGGTACTTGGGATGCAATCATTGACCCGGCCCCTTGTTTGGTTATTCTACCTCTGTGTGTGTCCAACTGGGATTATCTAGTTGTGGTGGTCTGCCAGTGAAGTGGGGTCAAGCCTAAGAGGATCACTGAGTTACAGACTGGAATGATGGGAAGGCAAACAGGGAGTAAAGGGAGTAGTGAGGAGCTGCAGGGATTCATGCTGCTGTATCTGCTGTGCACTGCTGCTCCCAAGTGGTGCACTCTGCAACTGCTTCATGCTCTAATACTTCAGAAGTGCATGCAATGCCTTTATACAATTTAATGCATGCAACAACTCATTTACCGTTGGTCGAAAATTTACTAAGCATTTCCACATTTCTGGTTGTCAAAATTTCTTGCATTCAGCCTAATTAGAAATGTCATAAACTAACTTCTATTTGTTAAACTTGAAGTCTTCTCAGTGAATCAGCAGCTTCTAAAAACCTCTAGCAGTAATAATATCAGTCAATTCTGTCTTTGTGGAGTAATTTTGGCCCTATTTTAACTCTTATCTGACTTCCAGAAGTAATTTCTGTAAGTGTAACTCCTTACTTTCTTTTAACTTTAATGTATTTTACTGGAATTTGATGTGATAGGCCCACACAAACTTGCTCACAAGCGATTTACAAATAAAAATATTGAAAAATTTGATGTTCATTTCCTAGTCAGTCTTCTTCATTCTGATAATCCTCAATATAATCCAGAGTCACATCACAATGAAAGGCATTAGAAGTCCAGGGACACAGCAAACATCTAGAACAAGGCGCTCTGGTCAGACTACGCCAAAATGGATACTGAAATTTGGTGGTGGTAGCGTCATGGTGAGGGAATGTTACTGTTCCGCAGCGACAGGGAAGCTGGTTAAAGTTGTTTGGTACCAAATGTGGAACACTTCAAAGAACATGAATTCATTTTGGAAGGTCGAATTTTACTGATATATCAGGGATACTGCTATGTCTGCAAAGCCACTTCAAATAATGAGCCCTCCAACACAATCATATATGCATAATTTATTATTATTAGGACTGCGGTTTGACATGTTAATCTGAATTAATAAATTACATCCATTATACAGGTTAAAAACGTTAACGCAATTACTCATATTTTTCTTTGTAAAGTACAAAAGTCCCAAGCTGGAACTTTTGTATCGCATTTCTGGTACACTTGTAAACCTGACGCACAAGCGACATCTGCTAACAGATTCTGATGAAGCCAGTGGGGATTCAGTTTTACCTAAAAAATATGATCCGATGAGACACTGGAAAACACTGTTGTGTTCAAGTTGTGCTAAAAGGAATTAGCTTATCAGAGGAGCTATTCAAGGCTAAGATAGCATCGCCATGCTAAACATGTAGCTGTAGTACAATGTCAGCGTCCACAGTCCACATTTCTAAAGAAGTTCCATGATTGATTCCTGAAGCATTTGGAAGCTGAATGGCTATAATGGAACTTTGCACCAATCTATTGGTTGAAAACCCTAACCAAGAGATCAAAGATAATAAATATATTTGTTGTTGGGCTCATATAACTATATATCCAATAATTTAGTAGCAAAAAGGGTTTTTGACTTGAAAATGTTGGTTATTTTGTCAATAAATAGTTTTCGATTAATTGCAATTAAGTAATTAAAGACCCTGCGATTTTAATCAAGTACTACCACTAATATATACAAGGAGATAACTCCTCTCACACACACATAGACTCAAACTCCTCCCCTTAAGGTCTAATAGGATTGTCAGGGACAGCAGGTGGGAAACAAAGACGTCCAATCTCAGGGTCTGTCTAATTACTCAGGGTGCTTAATGACACACTGACATCTGCTGTCAGAGTCCGCCGCAGCTGTGCTGCCTCAGCCGACCTGGAACTTTTTCAACTCTGATTATCATCTGAAGAGAGCTGGAGCAAGAATCTGTCAACGAGACCCCATCAACGGATGCTGTCATTCTCACGCTGCCATCTTTCAGTAAAGGCTTTGGGGTTGTAACCTCCAGCTCTCATCTAGTACTACCTCAAACACACACACACACACACACACACACACACACCCACACCCACACCCACCTGTAACACCTGATGAGTTTTTCGCCCGAGCTCAGGCATGTTCCTGTTGAAGCGATCCATGTCCACGGAGTTGTCTACGTCTCCCTGCGACACATGAAGATCCTGGAAAGCAAAAGGGACAAGGCAGAGACAGGGACAGTGAGAATCCCAAGTTACCATCAAGAAAGGCAGCAAGTATTCATGTAATAAAGCCCTAAAAGAGCATGTATGGGCCATTATAGATAGAAAAAAAGGAGGTTTATATTTCCACCCAAAAATATCATAAATATTCTAGAAAATCATGGAAATTTCAGAGTTTCAAAAGTCAAAAGAGTTAAACGTTTGGAACTCAGGTATTTCCAATTTTTCTAGACAATTTCTGAGATTAACCTGAATTTTTTTTTCTAGCACATTTTTGACATTTCAAACTCACAAATTTCCTTGTTTTTTCTAGATAATCTCTGAGATTATTTACAATGGCCCTAACACACCGTCGCAGTCTTCTCGTGTAACTCCATGAGAGAATTGTTTTCGGAAGGTCTGACGACGTTAACTGGGGGTTTCCCGATCTTCCTCCATCATATCTTAGCTGTGATTCATGTTGTCATCACAAAGACAAAACAACAGATGGCAGAGACAGGAAGGTACACACACATTTACACACACACCCACATGTTCAAAATCGTCACCTCCACTGAGCACGCATCAAATCTCATAAGGAGCATCTTACCAAACCCAACCTGGAATCCTTTTGGGTATTTCCATCAAGTCAGGAGCACAAACCCAACCTCTTTTTTTATTATAATTATAAAATCTCACTGTGTATGATAGCACAAATCTTCAGCAACCACATTCTACGTAAGTGTGAGACGGTATATTTGTGCAGTCATTAGGTGAGACGTGAGACACGCTGTGGTTTAGCATGCAGCAGACGTTAGAAAGCACATAATTATCCCCGTGGCTCCCAGAGATGTGTGTGCGGCGGGGGATGGAAATCTGTTTGCGATGTGCTTTAGCCTCGGGATGACTAAACACCGCAGCAGATATCACCATGTTTGCTCTCCTGACAGAGCCGCGAAATGATATTCAGACAGTGGAGTCAGCCTGGAGGAAGCGCCACACAGGTTCACAAAGTAGAATTAAAACAATATTTGGAAAGTTTCGTCTGTAAACTCGACAGCGCAAAACTAAAACGAAAAAACAAAACAGCTTGTTCTCCATTAACACTAGTTTTCATTACAGGTTAGTAATATTTACCTGTCTCCAGTTGTCCAGCACGTGCATGGCCTCCATGGCAGAGAGCTGCTGCTGGCCGACTGAATCCTATCAGAGTGACCCTTATTGCCCCGTACAGCTTACACACTGCTGTGTGTGTGTGTGTGTTTCTGTAAGGAACAGACTACCACTCAGGAGGTCAGACCTGTTGCTGCCTGCTCCACTAGGCTAACACCTGCATTCCTGAATGGCAACTCCAAAGAGAGATGTGTGTGTCGGGATGTGCTTGCGTCTGAACTGTGATCAAAAGGGAGGACTGAGGAAGACAACAACTTAAAGGAAGAAGAACAAAGTGATGACTGAAATATTTTCAGAAAATTACACAGGAAGACACCAATGAACTTAATGAACAAGCCACTATTGCTGTAGAATAACCTGGGATGTGTGAAGCATATCAGAAAAATTGTTTATATGCTCTATGTGGTGTTACCTATCATAGGTGGTCCTAGCCTGGGTGACCTTTCCGGCACCTCCCTCCCCCCACTAGGTTAAATGTTGACATTCATATCCTCGGTTCATGCTGCCCCCCACAAGATGCCACCCTGGGTGATTGCCAATGTCACCCATATCGGAAACAGACACCGTTATCTGCACTTGATGAGGTGGCAATGTGGTTTATCCTAACAGCTGCAGCGTGTAACGTTTATTAAAAAATATGTTCTTTACGTATTTGATAAACCTGTCACTATCTTGTGACTTATAACATGAGATAGATCATTTGTGAAAGCTGCTCTGTCGCCTCCCTGTGGTCCTACTGCCATCTGCAGAAACACACCACTAGGTCAAAAACAACCAATCACAGCCAGGAGGAGGGTGTTAGCGCTGTTAATCAGGCTCGATATGATTGGCAGCGCCAATAAAGGCCAGAAAGCCTCTGAAGAATTTTTCTGAGGACTTGTTAAATCTACACCATGAAAAATCAGGGCAGTTCTGAACAAATGAAGAGGTCCAACCTTGACCAATTGACGTTATAAACTGCAGTATGCAGAGTTTTAGTTTTAGTTTTTTGACTCTTGTGGCCTTTATTTATAAGTGCTCAGACAGGAAAGTAGGTAATGAGAGAGAAAGAAGACATGTGCTACAGATCACCAGGATGGGATTCAAACCTGTGACAGGCATGTCGAGGACTAAGGCCTCCGTATGTAGGTTGTGCTTAACTCCTGCGCCGCCACAGCATCGTCATATGTAGTGTTCATATGTAGCGTAATAAAAATAAATATTTACAATTTCTACTACTGCCCTCTGCAGAAATCAGTAAACATCCTGATCACATGGTCTTACTAACTCAACTGACTCCTTCCAATGATTCTAACTTTGTCTTCAAGCAGTAGTCAAGTACTATTACCTCAGATGCTTTTCATCAGCAGACAGTTCCCTAATCGCTCGGTCCATGTGACACCAAGATCTGGGGTTACTTTGCTTAGGCCATCTGCCCTGTCCACAGCTTACCCTAGTAACTTTTCCTCTGTATTTACACATTGTTTCAATGCAAGGTCACATAGTCTTTCCAACAAAACATTTACTTGGAGACATTATATCCAACAATTTCTTAGCAACTACATTTATAAATCTGCATCTAAAGGAATGTTTGCTGGAATTCTTAAAAAAAAAAAAAAAAAAAAAAAAAGTGTCAAATGTTTGACTCCTTAAATATTTTTTCAAAACATTTGTACATGGTTGTTTTTTTGTTTTTTTATAATTTATTTTCTATTAACTCACTGTCCCTGTGTTTGATGCATATGGATTGAAAGAATTCAATAAATTACAGATTTTTGATGACTTCTTTCTGATGCAGAATGCTTTTTGAAGCAACATTGTTTAGCTTTTGTTTAGCAACACACAGTCATACACACAGACCAAAACTTGAGGCATGGTAGCTTTTCTAAGCACATGTGCTAGAACGATCTCTAAATGCTACTTTTAGACACTAATAAATAAAAAGCATATTGTCATTTACGTTTCCAATCCACTTTTATAGCCCTTTATTTCATTCTACACACCACAGATGAACTCCCACGTTGCTCTCGGTGTGAGCGTTGGATCGCTCCAGATAGAAGAAGGTTACTGCAGCGCTTCCTTCTGAAGCTCATATTCTAACTTCCCTCTTCTAATGCCACAGCAGAAAGAGCTGGCATTGTTTTATCTGAGCATGGCTGAATTTCCAGCACTATTTTGAAACTGAAGACATTTCTGCAAATTGAAATAGTTTCTTAAATTTGAACTAATGAACTAAAAGGGCTTCATCTTCCTCCCTTTTTTTGCGGATACTCAAGCGGGTACACAGGTAATTCACTTTCTTAAAATAGGTGGTTTAACGGCTGGGTGAAGTCTTGTCATAATGAATACATAAAGATATTTCCTCAGACTGTTCTTACATCAGAAAATCATTGAAACGCTTATAGACAGTGCTTTAATGTTACAAAGAGCAAAAAGGCTTCATTTCTTTACACTCAGGTACCTTTGTGTTCTTAAGAAAACTTCTTTTATCTCTGTAAATACACTTTTGTTAACTTTTAATCTTTGCAATACGAAAACAAAGCAATTCTTAAAGTTTGGATTATTCAAAAGTTTGAACCCCGAAGGCACGTTTTGTTTTTTTCTAAAGAACTCCTCGCCGATATTAGGCAGGTTGGATCATGTGTCGGCTGCAGAGTAGATGCGGTTTGTAGCCAGAGGTAACTCACTGCATTCGGCACTTCATGACCTAATATGAAAAAATATTCACAGGGGGGAAAAAATGAATATGAATGTGGTGGAAGGCATCATAAGGCTTTGCAGGTGTGTCACGAACTTCCTCGCAAACACACCTGGATACATTATGGAGCTGCAACAGCTCAGTGAAGGGGGGTCAGATGACAGCAGATTATTCAAATCAAACCTGTTACAAGTTGCTTGCTGAACCATTCAGAGATTCTTCCACACTAAACTGTGTCTGTAGCACAGACCAACATCTCCTCCTGCTGTCTGAGAACAAAACTTTTCAGAGTTTTGCTTTCCTAGCAGGCTTCTTAGAGGTCGGAGACGCAAAAAACATTGATCATTTCAATCATAGAAACCAGAAAAAATACGGAACAGACTGTGAAAGGCTAATGTCATGGTTAGCATGCACATATGCATATATATACATACAGCTCTGGAAAAATTAAGAGACCACTTAAAATGATCAGTTTCTCTTACTTTACTTTTTATAGATTTTATAGGTTTATGTTATTCTATGAACTACTGGCATCATGTCTCTGAAATCCCAAGCAAAAAATTTGTATTAATTTGCAGAAGATGAGAAATTATGAAAATAAAAAAGATGCAGCGCTTTCTGACCTCAAACGGTGCAAAGAAAACAAGTTCATATTCATTTAGAAACAACAATACTAATGTTTGAACTCAGGAAGAGTTCAGAAATCAATATCTGATGGAATAACCAGGCGGTTTTCAATGGGGTTCAGTGCAGTGAGCTCTTTATTTTATCCAAAGTTGTAGATTTATATATGGTGCATTAAAAAACCATGTGTGATGTGGGTATAAACATGAGGAAAGGAAGGAGATTTTGAGTCATTTTCATGCCAGAGGTAATAAAGTCATAAAACATTTTCTAAAGTAATAATTAAAAAAATCTGTCATTATTCTGACATTTAGAAAATAGAATTAATTTCTGTAATCCAAACTGATCCAAAACAATAAAAGTTGAGTTTGATTTAATCCTAAGCAGTCAGAAAAAAAAAAATCTAATATATATATCCATACAGTGTATTTAAGCATGTGGCTTTAACTGTAAATACTCTGCTAAGCCATCATTCATCCTAGAGTAGTTCTGTTAAACATGAGCTGCTGAGTTTTTCTATGGTGAATGTAAATATAATGAAGCAGCACATGCTGTTTTCAGACGGAAACCACAGAAATGCAGTAAACACGAGTTCTGGGAGGAAGTGCAGACAGACAGAATGCTCTGTGGAAATGACAGGCAGCTAATTTGATCCAGTATGGCTGCCGACGGCGATACGGAGCGGAGCATCTTAAATAACCTCGTTAGAATCGGAGTAAGTGTCTCTTTCAGCTGTGTTTACGCGGCTCGGCTGAGTAAACGGACTCTCAGAGAGTCGTAGGGAGGCAGCGTCCGAACAGCACAGGCAGGGAAGTTTAAACAGTCCACAAACGTCCACTGGTGTACTTTTATAGACATAAGTGAGAGGGGCACTGGAACTGCAGCTGAGACGGGATTCTTAGAAGTGAGGAGGAGGCAGTTCAAATTTAAAGATGCAGAAAAACAACATTCAGAGAACAAACAGACGATTTACTGGAAGAAACCCATTTCCTTTCAGCAGCTGTAGCAGCAGGGCAGCACAGATGTGGATCAAAGATCAGACTTTTCACTAATAAAGAAAATAATGCACAAGGGTGCAATGCTCAGAGAGATAAACAAAGTCCCTATAGGACTATTAAATGTTAAAATTCATGATTGTACAAATACTAAAACATATAGCAAGGGCAGCAAGTTTAGGCTTCAATATCTTTATAAAAATTCCAGTATAATTTCATTTGGGCAGAAAGACTGAAAGGACAGATGACTGGTCATAACGGCTCCTGAAGGCTGTAGCTATCCATCTATGATTTAGATGAGCGTAAAGCTGGATTTTAACATTTGTGTCGTATACTTTGGTGGTAAGTTTAGAAGAAATTTTAATTTTGAAACTGCTGCATCAAAGTTTCAGGTCTGTCATGTCTCATGAGAACGTCTTGAATTTTTCTGACGGTGCAAACTAAACTCATTGTCATATTTAAAACATTTAAACATCTGCTTCTATTCCACCTGCATGCAGATGGGATTTAATAATAAAGGGCTTACAGAGAACCCAACGGAACCGGCGCAAGAGAAACTAGAGGAGATCAGACAGGAAATGACAAATCAACTGGACTTCGGGGGAATTGGCAGAGAGAAAAACGCTCAGCAAGGGAACGGATGAATCTGGCCAGGTGAAGGGGAAATCCACAGGCTGCGAACTACTGGGAAGGTGGATGAGTGGAATGAGAAGCAGGTGTGATGGACCAGGAGAAAGCAGAGCAGCTGGGGAAGAACCTGAGCAGAGAAGCTACTGGAGGATCATTAGAGGGGCAGTGTTGTGTAAAATCAACTGTTTGGGGCTTTACATCATGTTATAATGTTATTCCTTCATCAAAGACATACCTGGAGTGTTGCCTTGATTTTTTCATGCATGTTTGAGAAATCCTATAATTTCCATGGCAACCATTCAGCTGTGCAAAACGCCTGGGTAGAGCTAGTTCCGCCTTCGGGGCTCAGCTCCTCAACCAGTTTCTAAGCTTCCTAGTTTCCGTCTCACAGAGCGGCCCTTCCTTGTGGCTCCCCCACTCAGCTCCTTCAGACTAGCCAGCAGCAATTAGCAAACACCCGGTGGAGCTGCACATGATAGGAGCTACTTACCACACATTGGTTAACAATGGTAAAAACATTGTTAAAGGGTTAAAAGAGGAGCCATCTTGTGATGGCTTCCTGAAGGTGGAGTTTCAGAAAGAGCAGGAGTTTCTAAAGAGACAGAGGTAAAATTTCAAGGTGTCAAATTACAACGGAAAATTTCCTTTTATGTCATATTTGATATGTAGCATTTTTTTTTAAAACTGAAGTTAACATTGTAGCTTGATTGTGCTATAAAATGGCACCAAATGTCTGGAAAACACATAACAGTGCCTCTTTGAAAGGATGTACAGAACATCAAGAACTCAAAATAAACCAAATACAAAAAACTAAGGGAGACCCAAAAGCACTCTCTGAAAGAAGCCTCTTCCACTTTAGCTCTGGCTCACAGGAAAGACAAATTCAGTGGTTTAAGCAGCTACACAGATAAAGGTTTAACATTCTGCACAATAGGCATGTGTCCTACAAAACAAAAGCTACATTTAATAGGTACTTTTAAATGTACATACGACAGGATAATGATTGTTAGTATAAATATAATTATTTTAGCAGCAGATGATTTTCTGCTTTGCAATAAGAGCAATCAGATTATGTTATACAGGCTTATTATTATTTTTTACCTCATTTTTATCCAAGGCTGTCATACTGGGAGTATCTTAAAGTGCCTACTTGGGATGATATTGGTATAATTTCACATTTTATTACTGCCTTAAAATCCACAATAAGTTGTGTTTTCTCTGGTTTCCCACATGACAGAGAAACATCACGAGGAAAACAGCAGGAAGTCGTCTGGGAGATAACAGAAGAAGAAGAAGAAGACATATGTCTTCACTGAGCTATCTCTAAAAGTGGACTTCCTGTACGGAGAGCCAAACCAGGAATCATTTCCTGTTAGCAGTTCACACCGAGGTCAGAGGAACAAACTGCACAGATCTGTATCTGGGCATCAATTTCCAATGTGTTTGGATTTTGGTCTGAGTTAAATTTCCTGCATGAGGTCAATAATTTGTACTTTGGAAAAAATAAAAAAAATGTCTCTTTTATATGGAATGAGACGGCCTACTGATAGATGAGAGGCTCCGTCCTTTCAGTGAAGCTCACAGCTGGAAATGAGGTGTGCCTTGTTGGGGCTTCCAGTTAGAAAATTATGATTAACCTCAGCTGGACAGAAAACATGGAAAATGTTTCTCTGACTGTCTGTATCTGATTACACCAGTGGAATGTATAGAGTGACTATAAAGAAGAATTCACCTCCTTGGATGTTTTACTGTAAGTTTTTAACTGTAATGTGCATGCTACCTAAATGCGATTACTATTTCCCCTTCAATACTACTAAACACAAAACCATTATCACAATGAGCCACATTAATATGTATAAACATCACAAAGGGCATGAAATCCTGTTCTTTATATCTGGCATTTCAATTCCTTCAAATGTGCCAGAATGAACTCTGTGAGAAATGTCCAGGAATTTACTGAACATACGGAAGCAAAACTGCAAACAAAGCTGTCAGTCTCATCGCGCTGGTATCCATTCAATACCAATACGCACCTTGGTATCGATAGTATTGATATTGAGATCAATATGCCCAGCCCTATCTGGAACTACACAACTCATTTCAGTGTAAATGCATGAGATGCTGTGTGTTTCCCCCCCCCAACAGCCTGACAGTGTGAGTAAACACAAATTCATTATTCTGGCATCAGACGCCACAGGCTGGAGGGACGCCACCACCAGCAGGCGGCTGAATGCTGGCCCAAACCAATCTTCATCCATAACTCTTCATACGCACAAACATGACGGAGTGGGTCGACACTGGAGTGTTTAGACTGCAGGCTGGATGGAGATGAATGAATTCTTAAGTGACGCTTTTCACAGATCAGTTCAAAGAGAGTGCAGAAACCTGAAGAGGTCCTCGCGAGCAGGCAGGTGACTTTCCTCAGATGATTAGTAGCTGCAGCACTGAGACGTGTAAACAGAGAAAACGGCCGGACACGCAAACACAGCTGGCTATCTCCTGCAGTTTGGGATCAAAGTGCGGCACTGGCGAGAATCAAGACCTGTCATTATCAGATTACCATCTGCAGTGACAGGAGGAATTACACCTCAGGAAAATCCCTGGCTGTCATCATTCAGAGCTCAGTTATCCAGCAAAATCATATGTTTGACTGAGAGCCTGGGCAACAGGCACGACTGTTCCGGCCAGAGATGACTGCGTTTCACTGGCAGCCATGTTCTCCGATGTGGGAGTGGAAACTATTAAGAACTGTTTTTTTGGAAAAGGCTTTTATTTTCGTTACGGTAAACGATATTTTAAAAAAAGGACTTGTTGCCACTGTCCAACTCCCTTTTTTCAGCTCAGAGTTTCCAGTTGCTTAGTCGGAAGGAGCTGAGTAATCTACTGGTCCGGGCGCCGGCGCCAAATACGGAGAAAATAAAAAGAAGCAGATTGGGTTTAGTTAAACCCAGCAGCTCCGGTTGAAGAAACTAAATAATAAAGCTAACTATGAAGAGTGCTTGTTTGTTTATTTATTGAATATGTACAGAAAAAAAATACATTATGAGGGATAATGTCAAAACTTTAGTTCTATGTATCAGAGAGGGTAGAAATATAAACTTATCAAAATTCCCACTCCTTAACCACCTACATAATCTTACATATAATAAATAAATCTGTATTTAGTAGTTAACTCATTTAGTTTTAACTGCAGTGGATAATCAATCATTACTTCATGATGATCATAAAATCAATAACAGAAACACAAACAATAATTGGGTAATAATATCCAGCAATAATCATATGTGTATATGATAATTTGAACAGTTTTACACTAAGTTCAAAATTAAAATTATTCCAGTTTGACTCCACTTACTGATACTCCAATGTTTTTACTTACAGTTCTAAATTTTCACAATTTAAACTATGATTCCCCCCATAATGTAGAAATTTACTCCATAGTCCTTTCTTTATTCTCTCTTTCTTTCTTTTTTCATCCTTCCTTCCTTTCTTCTTTTCTCCCAAAGGCCAGATAATTATACACTGAATTAATCCAGAAGTGAAGCATCCCATCTGTTGGTTGGTGACAGGTGAGGTATGCTATATAAAGGTACCATGTGGCAAAACTTATTGATCTGTCCAAACGATTGGTGACAGACTGGCTGATGCGGGGACCAAACTGTGTATGCTGCAACTTTAAATGGATAGGAAGGCAATGCACCATCATGTATTAAACCGTCACACACACAGCACTGTGTGGGAAAATATCTGTTATCCTAATAAATAAACCCTAAATAACTCAAGCGGAATAAACTGGCTCTAACCCTTGTGCAGCGCTGCATTATGAATGTGACACAATGTGTCAACTCAGCACAGAACGCTCATCACCATTTGTCTTCAGTCACATCTAGCCTCTGGTTTCCCAAAATGAATAGAAAGAGGAAGAGCATCTCCACAATGAGTCAGAACAAATGGTTTGGAAAGTCCTGAACGCAGCAGGAAGGTTCTGAAAAGAAATGTTCTCAACATCTGATGGGCGTCAAGAGACCTGGTTTTCGTGCTTTACCCGTGAAACGTCAGGAGAAGTGGAGGCAGTATGTGTCCTCCACCAGATGGTTTTACTCCAATTTTACCCAAGTTCAGCGGAGACGGCAGTGGGAAATCAGTAGGAAAGAATGGCAAGCAAAGAATTATTCCACTGCTAAATGGATCTGCTGACTTTTGGCCTGGTACGTCCCAAAGTGGTGAGGCAAAGGAAGGCAACGAGGCTCTTTCAGCAGCAGTAATCAGAAGGAGGAGAGGGAACAGAACAAACAGGCCCGAAGTTCTCAACGTGTGGGAACAACAAGAAAGAGAATATTTAATGTCATGTTTAAGAGAATAGAGTGGTCCTCTGGGTTTGGGGGTCAGTCTCTAGTCCCAAGTAGAGGAGGTCAAGCATCTTGGTGTCTTGATCACAAGTCACAGACAGGACTGGAGCAGTTGGACCTTTGCTCTGGGTCTAACTCGGAGAGGAAGGCACTGAACCAAAACATAAAGCTTTCACATACACAGCTCTATCTGTTTTCAATCCTCACCTTTTATGATCAGAATCTCCAAAAGAATGAGATCCAAGATACAAGTGGAATAAACGAGATCAACCACAAGATGTCCAGGTTCTGGTTTAGAGATGGGAGGAACTCGAGTTCGAGTTAGTTGAGACTGTTCAGGAATCTAATGCAGACACTTCCTGGACAGGTACTTCCTGTTGGGACGAGGGGTACCCAGGGATAGACCATGAACCTACCTGGGAATACCTTGGATGTCTGAGGGAAACTAGATAGATAGGTATATTGTAGGTGGGTAAGGCCTTGATGGTTTACATAAACCGAATAAGAAGATCTCACTGTTAAACTTAAATCAGACCCAGCGTCTCTTGAGCTAAAATTACGATCATTATTTATCAGTGTAGTGGTAAACAAACAGGAAACTCTGCCGTTCTTTAGATCAGTATCCTCAACAGAACAAAGTGGTCATCTTTAACAACAGATTTGAGCGTTCATCCCTTGCCCAGCGCCACCTGCGCTTGTAGAACATGTTCACACATCCTCCGTTTTGTCTCCAAAACAAACACAACACCATGTTGCTCTCCTTCTGGCAGCCTGAAGGCACAGCTTTGACTTCCACGTCATGTAACACACACAAACACACGCACACACTCTCTCACAACAGCAGTGTGACTCACCAACTCTCCTCAATCCTCTTCCTCAAGGTTTGATGCTGTCCTTCTCTTGACAGCTCATTTCAGTCACAAGCTTCAAAACCCTTCCACATCTTTAAAAGTACACTGAAGTATGAACATTGTTTGGTGGTAAACTAAGAAAAAAGAGGGAGTGACAGTGAGGGGGTGGAGGTTGGGGTAGGGAAGGAAGGGAAACGGAGGGGAGGGGATTCAGCGTGGGATATCCCTTTGAGTCATGGAAGTTGATCCAAACAGCAGACAGCCAAGCAGCTCTGAGTGTCTCTTTGTATTGTCCTGTCAGTCAGCGCCCATAACACTGTGAGGACATTCAGTAGCCTCTGGAAAAACTTATCCAACTTCCTCATAGCGCCGTCAGTGGAAAACATGCACAACATCCAGAGTGAACACACCTCCTCTGTTTTCACACTCACTCTGGGTCTCTTCATGGATGTGTTAAAGGGGCAATATTATGTAAAATTTACTATTATGAACTTTGCTTCAAGAAATCTTTGAATCTCCATGGCAACCATTCAGCTGTTGAAAACGCCTGGGTGGACATTTACCGATCTTCCGTCTCACAGAGTTTCCCTCCTCTACGTCTCCCCCACTCGGCTCCTTCAGACTAGCCAGCAGGATTTAGCAAACACCTGGTGAAGCTGCACATCAGCTGAGCTCATTATACATTATAGGAGCTACTTCTCAGTGCAATAATGGTAAAAAAAACAACAAAAAAAACCAAACATAGTTAAAGGGTTAATAGAGGAGCCATGTTGTGATGACTTCCTAAAGTAGGAGTTTCAGAAAGAGGAGGAGTTTTTAAAGAGACAGAGACCCAATTTCAAGATGTTGAATTACAAGGTAAAATGTCTTCCATGTCATATTTGATAAATAAAGCATTCTTTTAACAACTGAAGGTAACATAGTTATTTGATTGTGTTATAAAATGGCACTATGTGCCTGGAAAACACATAATGCTGTCTCTTTAAAAATGTAAAATGTTGGTAAAAATTTTATTATTCCCTCTACAATTTCAGATTGAATAGATATTGTTATTGTTATATATATAATTTTTTTGTGTTTGTGTCCTGCGGTGTTTTTCTCTTTCCCAGTGTATACATGTGTATATACTGCATAATAGTATATACACATGTATAACAGTTTTCTTCACCACATTCTGCTCTTACTATGTACTTTGCTCATATACATAAGAAAAAAAAATGACAGCAAATGATCAGAGGTCATTTCTGCTTTTTAAGTTGGAACACTGTATTGCTGACTGAAATACTAACAAGTAAATTTTTTAATTGTCTTCCTGGGGCATCATTGTATACAAAGGAGAGTCAATATACAATGAGCTCATCCTTAACCGAGCCAAAATATCCTTTGCTACCATGACAACTCCTTGGGGAAATGGCTATGTTGTATATTCACTTGTAGTAAAAAAAAAAAAGAAAAAAAGTATCTTTTAGTTAGAATGATGTTTTTAATGACTCCTTTCAGAGCGTTGCGAGAATCAAAGTGACCGTGATCTGAGCAGCGTTTGGACCTTTGGCCTGAAGGCCTTCTGCACATGAAAGACAAAAGACAATGAAGGGAGGAAGTAGTGAGGGAGGAGAGAGAGGAATAAAAGGGAGTGGAATCTACAGAGGTCAAACCAGGGTGACATTCTTTCTGATGGAGTGAGAGACACATGTGTTAAGTTTGTGTGAAGAAGAAGAAGAAAAAGAAGAAGAAAGAAGGCAATTGCGGCATACCAGAACTAAAATGACCTCTGATCTCTTGACCTTTTCATGATATTCTGTGTGACTGGCTGTTGGAGTGGTGGAGGATCACACTGGGCTTGAAAAGAACTGTTCACCTCCAAAGAGCCGGTCTTGTACTGTCACCAGGGCTACCAGTGGAGCAGCAGCAGCAGGCAGAGTCTGTGCATCTGTCATAAATGAGTCAGACTTTGATACAACATCCAGCTTTATCTGGTGGCATTTGCTGCCAAACATTCAGCTGCTTTCATCAGAGCTGGTGACTGGCTCATGTAGAAAGAATGTTGACATTTTCATAATCTCTGAAAGACGGCACTGATACAGACATGTATGATATTGCCGAATTATGTGCTGTTACCTTATAAGTCCTGCTGCTGTGCCCCCTAGTGGAACCATCTGGTACCTGGTTTCATGGATAGTCGCAGTGCTGTGACAAAAATACCTCAGAAATCTTTTCTCTTTTGTTTTTTTTGGCATGCTTACACTCTTAAAGCAGTAGGTGACTTTTTTTATTTAAAAAAACTGTCATAATGTCCTGGCAGTACAGCATGAGACATATAAACTGTGAAAATAATCGAGCCTCTTTGCCTCCTCGTTGTGGTCATACTGCCATCCGCAGAAATGCACTGCACAGTTAGAAACAACTGATGAGACAACTGGACAAGAGTGGGGGTACAACCTGGACTCCAGTCAGAACAAGATAGAGACACAAACAGCCAATAATCATGCACACACACATTGAAGCTCTTTAGCTAAATTGTAGGTTAGTTGCGATCCAGACGCTCATTAATATTCGTGTTATGTGAGCACTGTGTTCATGGCAGACGGGGAAGGGTTTCTGTTTACAGTGCAGGCTAGTGAAGTGAGGTGGAAGCTAGGGGTCGAAAGCGCATGCATGTTCAACAACATGCTAAAATTACAGCGCCATGTAGTGACCCGGCGTGACAACTACGGCTGACTGACGATGTGTTGGCGGTGCCGTCGAAACGTGGAACATTTTCCCAATAAGCATCTGAGAATACCGTCAGTTTCCAAGCAGTGACCTGGTGTAAACGTAGCCTTAACGGCATCGTTTTAAACATCCAGAGATGAGAACATGCAAAGCCCAAACAGAATGGTTTCAAACCCAGAACCCTCAGGTCAATAAGTTATAAACCATGTAATTTTTATCACATGGTTTCTGTCATGACAATGACAGAAACTAATATTGAAACTGAATATTGAAATCAGTTTCAATATTGATTGATTGAAACGTTGAGTCCCTCACTTCAGCACTTCAGCAGTGCCGCAGTGATACTGAGAAACTACATGAACATTATGACAGTATTCTGGACATCCAGCAGCACCTTCTGCCTGATCATAATCAATGTCACTAATATCATTAGCAGCTAAAATGAGAGAAGAGAGAGCAGCCAGAGGAGGCATTAGGACCCAACACAGAGGGAATGTGGGAAAGAAAAGGGTTGGTTAGATGTTTGGAGGCTGGGGACCGGGGATGGGGCGGCAGATAGAGCGCCTCTGTGCTGGCCTGATTATTCTCTCAGCAGAATGAGCTCCCCGTAACAAAGGATTTATTATCACAAGCTGGAGAGCGACTGCACTTTGGAGACTGTGCACAGCCGTTTTCACTGGCAGCCACCGAAAAAATGTGGAGCAGCTCAGCTTCGGTTGGGTGCTTCAAACAACAGCATACTCTGTGCACGGGTCCATAAAGCAGCCAATGTTCGGGCAAGGCGGAAAAGCAGGGGGCTAGAGTGGTGGTGTCAACCCAGCTACGTCAACACCATGTTCCTGGCAAAAGGGAAGATCAGAGTCAAAGTGGAATTTAAAAATAACAGAACGCACAATTTGTTAGGTCAGATTCACCTGGAAAGATTCTCCACTGCACGCTCCATCTTTCCGGGTTATGATTCCCACTAGCTTTGCTGCTATTGACCTTAAAATGGAGAAAATTGGAATCACACGAGTCATGTCAGTTTGTATCCAGCAGCCTCCTGCTTATTTGTATCCACTGGTCTCCCTGGATAAGGAGCAGTTGCTTCCAGCAGAGGTCTGACAGCATCGCAGAGTTCATCAAGTGCTGAGCTTGTCATTGAAAAGTATTGAATCCATAGCTCTAATCTAAAACCCCCAGCAACTGTTTCCCAAAAAAATCCACATAGTCAATCTCAAGTTTAAAGGACTTATCACTCAAAAGAATCAATAGCTGCATTTCAATTGCACATATTATTGCACAATTTGACATTTTGAAAATAAATTTTATTAATGGAAACATGCCAATTTTGAAAAAACTCTCCTTCTTTGATAAAAGGTTTTGGCGCTAGGTTAAGGTGGTTATTGGCCGGATCAAAATTGGTTTTCTTTGCAAAACTGCAATGGACACATTTTTTTTTGCATCACACGAGTCACATGTCCTACAACCAGATGTTGCCACTAGCGCAAACTACAAAGAAGAAGACAAGAGGAACAACACAATCGCAAAATTGTGTTTTTTCAACATCAGCAGGATACTGAAAAAGCTTGAAACAGAAACTCAGCAGAAAAGGTATCGCAATCCTTTCCATAAAAAAATCTAAGTGACACATTCTTTAGATCTCGGCATGATGTATTGCTTTTCAAAATTGCATAGTCAATTTTATGTTGTCAAACAGGTTCTATTTGAGTCAGTTTCTACTGCACAAGTCTGGCAGTAATCGATCCGGAAAAAACCTGGTGAAATTGGAATTAACTTACCAAGAATTGTGGTTACATAGTGGCAATAACTTTTTCAAAATGAGCCACGGTGATTTGGGAAACATCTTGCCTTAACGAATGAAATCATTTGAAAAACTTTTCCACATTTTCAAGACAGCTAATATCTTTGTGGCAGGCTGGTGTGTTAGGGAACACTTTATCTCATCCGCCACTCTCTGACTTCATAGCAGAGCGACTTCTCAGCCTGTTCAAGACTGTTGTGTCTGTCACTGATAAAACAAGAACAGCTTTAGTCTGAACTCCAGGTTGATCATTAGTACCAATAAAGGGTGTCTCTTTTGGGTAATCGTTGTAAAAACAGCAGCTCTCCAATCCGGCGTCGCACCCACATGCTTCTCAAGTCTTCAGGCAAGACATCACTGGCTATATAAAGCTCTCTCTGATAACACTGTGATAAGTACAACTGGAAAATGTAACCGAAGGCGACACTTTGCCAAGAAAACATCACAAGCAGCTGCATGAAGAATTCCTGTACAGAAGCCGGCATTATTTTTCCTCACCTAAACATAAAGAGGAACGTAACAAACCAGGGCATAAAAGGCAAAACTTTCACTCCGTTAAAAGCAGACATGCAGGGTTCTGGTGTGCAATCTGTCGCCATGCACACCTGCACACACACATCAGGATGATCACACACTCTTAGTTCCTCAGAAGGCTGCAGCCCGCTTTCAAACAGCAGTGATCCTTTGGTTGTGGTGAGGCAATGGGTGTGTTTTACCTGGTGGAGTGATGGGTGTTGCAGGCCGTCCGCTCTGACAGGTTTAAGCGACCGGTCCGTTGTCCCAAAACCCAACAACTCTGACTGGGATCCAGTGAGGAAAGACTCCTGATCTCTGTTAGCTCCTCTCCCTCACCGTCTCTGCTTGACACACACATTCACCCAGTGTGTAACTGACTGTCATAACACACACACCGATCTGAAGCCATGTGGCTGAAACTCTTCTGACACACTCTGTCTGTCTGGCTGCTGCAGCTCCCACCGCCTCTCCTCTCATTCACATGTTCCTGCTTTCTCTCTCTCCCTCAGCATTACCAGTCCTCCACCCATCTACACACACACACACACACACACACACACACACACCGTACCCTCACCGTGCCAACACTCAGGGTTCCTTCAGCAGGGAGACACAAGGCGCTCATTCTTTTGGATGAAGAAATGCCGTGTTGTTCTGCACAAACGTTAACCTGAGCCTGGACTCATACTGTAGGTAAACATGGTGCTGAAAATGAGCGGAATACAGTCAGGGGGTAAATGTTCGCTGGAGAACAGCCACATACACTCACACACTGGCAGCACTGTTATGGTGAACAACATTTTCTTTCTGATAGAGACTTTCTGACCCAGGAAACCAGCATACAGCAACTCTAGATAGAGAGGTGTTAGATATGGTTAGTCAGCAAAACCCAGCGCTGCTTCTGCTGATATTAATAGGATGCTAAAGAATGTTTTTGTTTTTTTTTAAAGTGGGCTCTGTTCGCAAGATTCTGGTTCTGGTTAATGTTTGTGCAGAACAACATGACATTTCTTCAGAGGAATCAGAATCTTGCCTCCAAACTAGGGCTGGATCTATAACTTATTAATTCTGACTAATTAATTAAACTGATTTTAAATGTGTTAAGAATGTTTAGGCAATTAATCAGATTTTTTTTAATATATATATAGAAAGGTTCCGGTGGGAACCTTTGTGTACCTCTGGTACGTACACCCATAAATCTGACGCGCAACAAACATCAAAAGCAATGAACGACAGAGCCGTTTTTTTACCTCTACAGCAGAAATATGAATAGAATTTGTGTTGTTGAGTTTATCTTACTGAATATGCTTTTAATAGTTCAGACAGAAAGCAGAGGGATACTGACCGACCCCAGATTACACAGAAAATGACGGACAGATGGAGAAAGAAAGAACGCTAAATTAACTCTGAGCCTAAATGCTGACTGATGCTAAGTCAGTTAACATTTAGCTAGATGTATGCATTCTTCAAGATCGTCTGGCTTGTCTGTTTAACTTGTTACCAACGTTTTAGATTTATTAGACAAGCTAGTGGATTACAAATTCAGGTTGTGACAGTACAGCTAACTGAAAACCAAGCGCCCAGCGCAACCAGTTAGCTTTACCTGCAGTCTTGTCTTCATGGTGGTATGCTCTGGTCTCCTTCTCAACTCAATCTGAGTCAGAGCAAGCTGGTCTTTGTTACATCAATTAGCATTAGCACAGCATAACTGCATTGTGCTTTGAACTTTGCACATATGTCCAAGTTTAAGATACGTTGAGAAGATTCTGTGCATGTTGGACACAAGATCCAAAAATACTCGTAAGACTTGGTGTAAAGGATTGTTGAACTCTTGCAGACTCCTGTAAAACTGACCGCAATGGTAGGTTCATTCTGGACAGTCCAACAGCTATAATGGAGGGGCTCAAATATGTGTTTGTTGTGGCTAAGAAAGTGAAGCAGACTTTCTGTAAATAGTCAAGCAATAAGAGAGAAATATTCATAGTGTTACTCCTTTTTTATCCTGTCGTAGTTTGTGTTTGTGGTCAGCAGAGCAGCCTCAGACTCTAACCAAACCGGTCATTTAGAGTTATACCAGAATGATGTCTAAAGCCCAGTTAGAACTGCTGTGTGTACACTTTACAGGCTCAATGTCCTGATCCAGAAAAGCTTCCTTCTGGAGGTGACAAACTGCACATACCTAACATTCCTGGAAGCCTGGGTGGGATATAACATGATTTAGGTAAAGTGTATTCATCTGTCAGCCTAAATTACACAGCTGGCCTGTCACCCACATAAACATCCCAACCAGGCTAACATCTCCCAGCCTCACAGGAATTCTGCAGATATAAAGGCAGCTGGTGGGAAATGTTTTCAGCAGACACTGAGCTGGAAGTTATCAGAATGGGCTGATAGGGTGTAAATCAGAACCAAGATGCTTGCAGAACTCCCGTTTCACTTTTTGTTCATTGTAGAAACAAGCAGTGCTTTACCTCCCACCATGATCATCACATCTTCAGCCTGTCCAGCAGCATGAGATCCATCCCTCAAACCTCAATCCTGCAGCTGACATTTTGGTATCGTCTTTTCAAACAACTGTTGATTCTAGTTAGCAACAATCTTTCTCACAGGTTGTAGTGTCTATTTGTCCGTTGAACAGACAGGCATGAAAACACAAGTCACACAAAATGACCAAGTAGTCAGCAGACAAAGAATACCCAGCAATAATAACAGCTCCGAAAAATTCCTATTCAGCTTTATACACTTCAGCCAAAATGTAACACAAGGGTCAGCAGTTCTGTAAGCAACTTAAGAAAATGTTAAATCAGCATATCTTTTTTGCTAAAGATTTTTGTGGCACTAGTGGCAGTTTCTTTACAGTAGTCAAATGGGATATTGGCAGAGAGAGAAGAGGTGAAGACATGCAAGAAAGGTTCCCAGGTTGGAAATCAAACACTGCAGAGTGGCTTCAATGTCTAATAACATGTGTGGCGCCCGCTGTCCCTCTACACCATGTGCCACCCCAAATCAATAGTTCTTTGAATTTCTCTTAAGGGTTCTGAATGAAGCCTCAAAATCAGTTCTCATTGCCATGACGAAAATCGCATTATCTTGTTCTCAGCCTCATGTCGTCTACTTCTTCTTGTCACAACCCAACTAACAAACTTCTCGCCTCATTCTTTATACGACACGATTGTGTGATTGGTCAGAATTCCATGGGTGTGTTGGTTTTTGCGGAAAACAGCCACAACAACTCAACTTCCAGCAGCTGGTGCATTTGTCCAACGCCATAAAGAAGTATGTACTGTTTAGCCAAAACACTGAATTCAGTTCAGGTCCACTGTGGTTGGGGAACGTTACACAGACGTCTTCTGTTCCTATTGTTGGCTTCCAAAAACAGAGAATACAGTGAAAGCCTAATCGATCATCAATCATTATTTCCTCCTCCTCCTCCTCCAAACTTCCATCCAGCCATTTTCTTACACCCTTATCCCATTGGGGTCAGGAGAGGTGCTGGTGTCTGTCTCCACCTGTCAACAGGCGAGAGGCGGGGTACACCCTGGACAAGTCGCCAGTCCATCGCAGGTCCTCCAAACTTGTAAACTCGTAGTAGTCATTGCTTTCTACCATGATCACTGCTTAGGGCTCAGTGCGTCTTGTTGACCTAGAAGGGTGTGTGTGAATACACACATCCTGCAACCACATGACCATGCATGGATAGTTTGACTTCGGTCCGATCATGCAAAAAGGGCCTTAAAGGGCTCTGATTGGTCGAGCTGGTTTTAGTCTGGCAGTAGCTAGTTTCAGAAGCTTTGTGGGCCTGTTGAGGTCCACAAAGCTGTTGGCATATGTTTCTATCTGCTTTGCACACCCAATGTGTAGAATTGTTTCCCATTCTTCATTGTAAATTGCTTAAACTTAGTCAGATTGGACGGCGAATGCCTTTTAGCAGTAATTTTCCAATGTCACCACAGATTCCTGATTGTATTAGGTGTGTACTTTGACACCTAACAAAATAAAATAATGGCCAGTGACTTGACCATTATAACACATGAAGATCCTTTAATGACTTCCAGCAGGAGTCATTGTCCTCCTGCTGGAAGGAGAAGCTCCACCTCGGTCTCAAGTCTTTTTCAGCTTCTAACTGGTTTCTTCCCAGTATCGTCCTGTATTTAGCTCCAATGAGTTTCCCATCAGTGGTTTCTTTTCTGTCACTAAGAAAACCCACTCCCACACCATGATGCTACCACTACTATGTTTCACCAAGGGGATGCTGTGTTTAGGATGATGTGAAATTTTTGTTTTCTACCGCACAACGTTTTTAACATTGGGAACAAAGGTCAGTTTTTGTCTTATCTGACCAGAGCATCCCATTTCTTTACTTAGAGAGTTCCAAGACTCTGACATTATGAATCTGGACATTACTTGAAGAATCCTGAGGAGAGCTGGTATAAGAACACATTAACACAGCCATAACCATAGTTTTTAGTAATGGTGCCATTTTCAACAATATCTTCATGCAACAGTCTTTGAGGTACATTCCACAGGAGCCGTGGCAGCTGTGAATTGTGTTTTACTATTTCCTCTCACCACCTGTGGGGATGGAACAATGCATCCCAATAAACCGTAGATCCAAGGCCTGTTTCTTTGTTGTGGGAGCAGAAAGGCAGCACACATGCAGGGCAGCCACCGTATATGCGGACGAGCCCACAGGTAACTTACAAATCACCAGGGATCCAAGGGAAGTCTCTCCTTTAATTTAAACACACACATCCACCCACTCACACTTGGCATAAACAGACGTCTGAGACAGTAAAAGCTCTCCGTCCTTTCATCTCAAATGAAAACCACGTTGGGTTCTGTCGCACTCTTCCCCCAGCACCCACGCACCCATTCAAATGCTTTATAGAAACATACAGCGCAGCGCTGCAGGGCTGAGCAGAGGGAGTCGCTCATTATGAACATCAAAGGCCTTAGTGGGCGCTGACTCCAGAGGACTGGAGCTGCTCACTGGGTGAATGAAATATCTCACAGCATCCCTCCACACTTCTGATATCGTCAACAGAAAAGGCAAGTCAAATAGCAGAGACGAGTCACAGCCAGGATGAACTACCTTTGATGAGACAGACCAATTAGAGACGGCCACATCTTCCTTTAGGGCACATTCTGTCTCGCAAAGTTGAAAGGTCGACCCTGGGCTCAACAACCGACACCAGAAATTTAGTTCAGACTAAAGTGTTTGTGTGAGCTGCTGCTCTGGAGGTTTCAAGGCTTCGAGCGTAACATCTCTGAGGTGGTCAGTAGAACAGCACTGCCATCCAGTGGCTGTTAACTGCAGCGGCGTGGTATGGCCATTGTAGATAGAAAAAAAGAGGAGTAAATTTCCGCAGAAAAATTCAGAAATTTAGAGATGTATTAAAAAGTTTAAAAATTTTCTACAAAACAAGAATATTCTGAGTTCGACAATTAGAATAATTGCTTGAGAAAAAAAATAACTGGAAGTTTTAGATTCATTTCAGAAAATTCCTACAAAAAACACAGAAATTCCTGAGTATTAAAGGTAAACAAAATGTGCTAGACAAAAATAAAAGCACATTTGTGGCTTTTCAATCATTGAAATTTTCATGTATTTTTCAAAAAGAAATTCTAGAAATTTTCTAGGAAGAATTTCTGAGACAACTTAAGCATTTCTGAGTTTTGTTTCTAGCCATTTTTAAAGATTTCCACACAGAAATTTCCTTCATTTATTTATTTTTTCAGAAAATGTCTGAAATGTCTTGCCAGAAATCAAATGTATACCTTCTTGTTTTACTATCTACATACATACCAGTATGCTGTGCTCAGAAATGTGCAGAGGTTGTTCTTATTGAAGTCTAGATGGGTTTGGACACAAATTGCAAACACAAGATATTTAAAAATGATCAATATCTGGATCTCAGCTGACCGTCGTTCCCATGGAGACTGAGGTGAAGGATGAAACATGGCACGGCAGTGTGAGGAGAAACCCAAGAAAAAGCTCCCCGCTGTTTGAACAGTCAACGAGAGGAAATTCCACATATGGACACAGAATTCTTACAATTTCCTTCCAGCCTCCGTCTCCCTCCCTGGAGGGCTTTCAGTCAGGATACTGGTTGGTGCTGTGAGGAAAATTAACAAAAATCACACGCCACAAAATGTCTGCAGCTAATCGTCTTGTGTCCCACTGTGCACTTTGACCTTTAAGAAACTAATATAGTTGTTAAAAAAGATCTTAAAAAGGCCATAAAGTTAAAAAAAGAAAGAAAAAGGATGCAATAAGTACGAAATTGAATAGATCTATATAGTTGGTAAGACTGTAAACACATGCTTTAAAGTGCTTTCGACTTTTATAAACACTTTATCTTTGATCTGCAGAGTGTTTTATATATATATATATATGTAAGTGTTTCATGAACTTTCTGATTCTATATAAATGCTGAGCGAAGGCAGTAGACACCCGAGTCTGTTACATGACTTATGTGGGGACTGAAAGCCCACAGCATGATTTTATCATGGCCGTGGCTAGAAATGCTACCATATGAAAATTTGGGCCAATATCAATATTGCTGTTATGGCCGATCACCAATATTTACTAATATTATATACACTGCTCAAAAAAATAAAGGGAACACTTAAACAGGTGTTTCACACTTAAAGTGTTCCCTTTATTTTTTTGAGCAGTATATATTTCACTACTCTTACCTTGAAAAATCGACCACACTTCTGACTTCACCAGCGCTTCTCTGCTTCGGTTAAACTCCCCACAATCCTTTGCTGCATCACAGTCACATGACCAAACAAATCCCACATGACCACCGACCCCCAGAAACAAACGGCGACAAGATGGAAATGAAATTGACCCAGTTTTATTTATATGATCGATGCCGATAAATATGACGAATATCGGCCAGTTACGATGTTGGTGCCGATATATTGTGCATTGCTAGTGGTGGCAGCATCATGCTGTGGTGATGCTTTCCCTCAGAAGGCACAGGGGATACAAGCCTGAAGCACCCGACTCAGCAGACATACAAATCTGACAGAGTGACAGTAGAGACTGTTTCAAAAATACTATCTATTGGATTTATTGTTGTTAATATTTAGTGGGGGAGAAAAGCACTGAGTTCAGCCAAACTACTGCAGTGAGAGTTTTTATGAAAATGGAACAGAGAAATATATTTTTTTCTCATTTTAGCTTCCATTGATTGGGATAGAGTTTAAAATAATCAGTCCAACCTGTAAAATGCTACATCACTCTTATATTCATATTTTCACCAAAAAAAAGAAAGAAAAAGAAGAAGAAAAAAACAAAGCAAAAAAACACCAAGTAGCTGTGGCTGGTTCTGATTGTTTCTGTTTGGCTGTGATTTCTGAACACAATCTCTCAGCTCAGGAAAAGTGTCACCTTTGAGTGGATGGTCAGAACCTCTGATCTCTGAGCAGAACTTTAACCAGATGAGGGTCGTTTATTTTGCTGGAAATCATTTTAACATCACTTTCAAGTGCATTGATATCCAAACAAAAATGTTTTAAACAGACAGCGTTTTCTTAGAATACAGGAATAAACACAAAGTTCTGACACTTTTAAGTAAATCTGACCTTAGCAGCGAGTTTTACCAGATACATGGATCAGCATGTCATCAGCATTCTATGGATCAGTCACCAGATTGTGACTGTGTTTTCTAAGAAATGCAAAAATTACTCTGAAACCATTTTGGGCAGGAAAGGAGGAACTGTGGGAGTACTGATGCTGATCTCACTGGCATTTCCACATTCTAAATGGAGCTTTCCATTGTCAAGAGAAGTGGAGTTTTGATGACTACACCGAGCCCTCTGTGAAAACTGAGGATGAAGAATCTGCATCTTCACATCCCAGACGAACTTCTTCTCTTTCTAGAGGATGAGGATGGCGAACTGCAGGAGGGTGATGGACTCCCAGCATGTGAAAGGTCTGACCTCGTGGAGGGGGTGTCAAGAAAATCCGAGCTCATCCCACTTCCACATGCTGGAGATTTTAGTTTAACAGTAATAATAAATAAAGTTATCTTTAAAATGAATCACTCAAGTGATATCAAGGCCCAACAGTAGACTTAAGTGTCAATAAAATAAATCTGGTTGTGTGTGTTGTTTTTGTCTCATGCAAACTTTGCTTTAATTCTACTTTTTTCTATCTAATCATAAGAAATCATAGTCAGTCAGAGAGAGTCATTAAACAGGAAAAGCAGGTTTCCTGGAAAAAGAGGAAGTTTCCAGCCTGCAGATTTATAAAAATAGCTGAGACTATTCCTTAGTTTAAAGGTAAAGTTTTAAAGAATGAAATCTAAACATTATTAGTAATTGGATAAGATTCAAAGTAAAATACTTATATGAATATTGGTTTACTTGTAATAATACTTACACTTATATTTGTGAGAACACCTACAAGAAAAACAAGTAACTGTAACTTTAGTAGTAAATAATTAGAATCATGTATTATTCTTGGTTTCTTTTCAGAAAACATCTGTAATAACTCACATTAAGATCATAATAAGAGTAACTAATAAGTTATGGTTATAAAATCATAAATGAATGATAGATCACAGAAGAAGAAGAAAATAAATGTGATATAAGTTATGGTTATAAAATTATAAATGAATGCTAAATCAGAGAAGCTAAAGAAAATAAATGTGATATAAATGTGATTTTGACATTGAACTTGAAATGGTGTAAAAGGTTGTAAAACTGCAATTAAACATCACTGATATGTTGGAGGTAGATGGTAGGTGAAAGGTGACAGGAAGGGAAAAAGGGGAACTAACAGGAGAGCAGAGATGATCAGCACCTTATTTGGACATAGGAGGTTGAGCAACCCTGAGACATTAGCACAGACATCATGACATGATGTCTCTTAAGACAGTGACGGATATGAGATCATCTGTCTAAGCAGACAGATAAACCCTATATAAGGTGGGTGCAAAAGAGGAACCGTTCGTTGGATCCTCCGGGCAGCTTCGAGCCAAGATCGAGATGGACAAAGAACTCTGCAGCTGAAGAAGAGCCGGGGCCACGGAGCCGGAGACTGTCCTGCACATGGAGACCAACCCGTCTGGCCCACAATCTGTGGCTTCGAATCGCACTTCTCTCATCGGCTGGGTTCAGACCCCAAAGACAAAGATGAAGACAAAGACAAGGAAGAAGAACTGGTGCCTTTTTTCCTGCCAGCACCAAGTCCTGTGTGACCTCAGCATCCATGCGGAGAAGAAGCTCATCGGACCTGCGGAGATCCTGGCCTTCGTCGATCAACTTCCTCCTCCTGCTGCCGCACCTTCTTCGTCGTCGTGCCAGGTCTGGGGTTCGAGGCGTCAAACTCCGTCCGTCTCGCTCTAAGGTTCCTTTTTTAGTTCTCAGTGTCAGCAGTAGGGAAAGATAGACTAGATGATTGATTTTACTTATTTGATTATTTCTGCTACTGAATTAAGCTGTACTGACCCTTGCAAAAATGCCTTACTAATAAAATATTTAGCATAAAGAAAATCTAAAGATGTTGTGGACATTCAGTTAATGAGTCACCTTAAAGTTCTTTGATGGTTGTAAAATAGCTGTGATGTTTGATTCTGGAGAGGAAAAAGTGGAAAATGTTTTTAGGTTGCTGGTAGCCCATATTTAAAACATCATCCTTGGGACTCGACCGAGTCACTAAAACCTACCTGGTTCAATAACAAATGCAAGTTGCAAAATAGAGAACGAGCGACCGTTAACAGGTGTGCTCTGTGAAACTAGTTGGCTGTAGGCTGCTCAGTCTGGCTAATTCACAGGGGGAAGAAGGGTGGGACACCTGGATGTAGGCCGTCAGATAACCAGGCGAATCGTTTCTCGAAACCAGCTTAAACAGAGTTTACTTCAGTTCTGGACAGGGTAAATCCCAGCAGATTTAGGAAACTCAACGTACCCGTTAGACGGAGAGCTGGTAGCACATCTCCCCTCTCAGAAGAGGAAGTACGAGAGTGAGAGAGTAGAGACAGAAAGGAGGGGGGGGGGTGTTGCGCAACAACACCATTTAAAGAGACATGTAACCGTTTGATTCTTTAAAGTCGGTGAGAGGCAGCAGATCCTGGAGCTGAGCAATAATTATCACCTCAGTGTCGCTGCTCAGACCGAGCAGCAGCTTCTCCCTCTGAACTGCTGCTCAACCTGAGGCAGGAGACCCAACACGAGTCCGCTGCTGCTCCTTAACGGGACGGAACGCAAAACCTCCACCTTACAGGTGGATTATGAGATATCAAACAACAGGTTTCAGGTTGCAACAATTTCTTCTGGCACTGGTGAATAGTTGGTTTTCTATTTTCCCATTAAGAAGTCACACATAGACATATTTAATATTTAAAACAGCCGTCCATAGAAAACAGAATCAGTTGAGACTCGAACGGATTTCCTTACCTTGAATCGTACTTTCTTGACCATCATCCTTCATTGGCAGGTGAAGCGGATGTTAACAGCTGAGTCAGATGTTAGAGAAGTTTTCCACTCTCGAGTTCCATTCTGGAAGGACAAAACTCCATTAACCAAAGTTCCTGCCAGTCGGCTGTGATCCAGTCAAAGCCTGCAGACGGACGCTGTGATGCTGCTGGTGTGCTTTAACAGGACAGAGACAACAGTCTGCCCGCCCCCGCCGCCTGCTCCACTGAGAGTTTTATCAGCCAGCTCATTCATTCGTAAAGAGCACACCCTCTGTTTATGGTTGGCTATTAACACCAACCCCCCCTCCTCAATCCAGGCACGGCTGCTGGCTGCCTTGCAGCTGACCCCTATGGCCCTAAAGTGGCCCCCTGATCCCACCCCGTCCCCGTCCCTCTTCATCTGCCATCATTTACCCATCTGTTGGCCTGTAGCGTCTCCACTCAGCATCTGTCTCACCTTCCTCCTCATGGCTGCTGATGGGATTCTTTGAAGTTGCGTGTGGAGCAGGCAGCAAAGAGAAATCTGTTTTAAAAGGTGAAACACCAAAACATAAATTCACTTGGCTTCAGGACAGAGGCTAAAAAAAAACCTGCTGGCGAGTTTAGATTAAGCAACTAAGAACTGGTGCGCACTGGCGCATTTCAGTATAAATGACGTGGTTCTCTACCCAGAGAATCACAGCATATGGGGCTACCGCAAGGGGAAAAAAAGGGATCTGTAACTTGTTCCCCAAACATGTTTTCCTTTGTTTGATTTCATTTTTCAGTCAGTGACAAATGGGTATGCTGTGAGTTATGTAAGAGCTGTGACAAAATATGGTTATATACCATTAGTGGCTAATGCTGCTGTAGGTGGCATCTACATTGCAGCTTCTGATTTAGAGGTAAAATGAGATGCTACTGTGGTGGAACTAGGGTCTTTACTCTGGGTAAACTGGAGAAACAACTTTCAAAGTTCAGTTCAGTAGCAGAAATTATAATCCAGAAAATGCCTGTACAACATCTGGACAGCATTCATGGTGCTTAACTGTTTCCATGATTTGTTGTCATGGATGGATGAAGAAGCTCTTTCCTCAACATTTTACACAAAAATGCCCCCATTATGAGAAAAGTTGAGATTTCAAAATAGAAAACCAAGAAATCCCATTTACACAAGTATTCACACCCTTAGCTTAATACTTAAAAACATGGCTGCCTTCATACATTTTTCATAATCTCAAAAAGATGTGGAAGCTTCTCCCTGAATGTGTCGTTCCATGTTGCCTCTGGATCTTTGTGATGACCACGCAACATCTGGAAAGATTTTTTTTATGACTCACAGAGAACATACAGATGAGACGTACAGAGGTTCAATTATCGATGTAATTGAACCAAAGCTGTCCATCAGGAAATCGTATAATGATGAACATAGCTGGTTTTGTCTTTAGCTTTTTTGTATTCCTTGAAGGGGCGGCGTGTATTTTCCAGGCACACAGAGCCATTTTACCTTCAGTTGTCATCAAAATGTTGTACAGATAAAAGACATTTGACACCATGGAACTGGGCCTTTTTCTCCACGTTTCCAACTCCTTCAGCACATCATCACAGCACTTCTCATTATGCAGCTTACAACCAATCATAGGAGCATTGGACTGAAGTGGTTGAGGATCCCGCTCTGTGGGTGGGAGATGCAGGTCCAAGGAGGAGCTCTGGGTAAGTGGGCGGGGCTTGGTGAGAGCTGGTGTTTAAGCACCTGTGAATGGTTGCTACGGGAGACTCAATGACTCCTCAAACATGAATGAAATAATCGATCCAAGAATATTTTGATAAAGCAGTAACATTATATGTGAAATATTTGCCCATTCTTAAACTACGTCTGAACATCCATTTTTCTTTTGATCAAGTATTGTCACAGAATTCCTTCACGGGTCTTCCTGTCAACTCTGGTGCATTTTTCTGCAATAACATTTATCACTACAGCATAATGCCTCACTAGTGGAGAATGTTTCACAACTCAACAGCATTTTATATGTAGGTCATAAATTGGTATTATTTGACATAAGCCCCAGGTTTACTGGTAGGAAAATGCTAAAATTATGTTAGCAACTTTCTGCTAACCCACTTGATGGAATAAAGGCTCATTAAGACCAAGTCCACCTTACAGTTTTAATAATACATTTTATTCCATTAAAGTTTCTTTTTTTTTTTCTTTCTAGTTTTACACTGGAATGTCAGGATTCCCCTTCTGCAATTTTGTTAAAAAAAGAAAAGAAAAGTTGTTTCTGGTCATTGTTGACCCAACATCCACACAACCATTGCTAAATTGAAATTGAGGGGCGGGAAAGGAGGGAATATAAGTCAAAGAAAAAAACCCCATAAAAGACTAATTTTACTTCATGTATAATGTCGACGCTCTTTGATGATGCAAGTAAAGGATGACTGGTTGGATGAGCATTAGAGCTTACAGTGGGGGGAGGTGCAGTAAGCCCCCCTGCTGATGGGAAATATAAAGTGTGGGGGGGAATAACGGCTGAATCTGATTTTAAACCCTTGAAGTGTGAAATCTCAGGGTTCATCTCTGAACTCAAATGGAGCACAATTAAACATGGCGTCCCTTCTAGACCAGGCGAGGAGTGGTTTAATGGTGTTCCAAAAACAACATGGTGGGGAAGTTTAATGATTTTTACTGATAGGTGTGTTGTTGAGAATCCCTTACAACGTCCTGCCAAATTTACCGAGCTGAGCAGTGGTCAGAATGAGCAACAGTAGAAAAGAAAAGCAGAAACAAAAGGACGAGCTTTTGTTTACGTTCTCCAGGAAACAGAAAATCTGAGACATGAAAACAGAAAGTCACAAGAACTTAACAATTACACATGAGAAAGAGACAGCTACAGTAAGGGGGGAGAAGAAAGCACCCGTTCCATAATCACCGCAGTGTGTGTGAGAGAGAGAGCGCGTCTGTGGAGAACGCATGATGATCGGGGAGGGGGCGGAGCTAAGCTAGCAGCGCTAAGGTCCTGCTGTTCCTCCACCAGCACTTACTGACACAGCTAGCCTCTCCTTCATCCCCACAGTCATCCTCTACTCATCCTCTGTACAGTTCTGCACCGCAGCATTAGTGGAAGGAGAAGTTGTGTGTTGGTTTTATTCCTGTTCAATTAACTCTATATATAGATGATCCTCTGTCATACAAACATAAATACACCACCGCTGCTGCTGCTGCTCTTCCCCACAGGAGGTGCTGTTGCCACGGCGCTGGCGGGCGTCCTGTCTGTGTACAGTCTGATAATATACAGGGGCAGCAGGCTGGAAATCGTCGATCTTTCTCTGTAGCGTAGATTTGGACTTTTTTTTTTTGTAAATGGTGATTTTTTTTTCTCATTTTGCCATTTTCTTCCAATATTTTTACTCAATTACATATTTGTCAACAACAAAGGAGGTTTCTGAAGAGAATCTGACGGAGCTGTCGCCATCTACATGAGACACTTTGGTAACCTAAAAGGAGAAAAAGAAAAAAAAGGTTCGGGGGTTATTTTTCTTTAACGTGGAAGAACTTCTGCAATATTTAAACAATATTTTCTATCGATGTAATTGAAAATAACTAAAAGAAAATTTTTTAAAATTTCTAAAGAATTTTTTAATTCATTAAAAAAAAAAAAAAAAGAATTACATGAATTTCTGTAACTTGTCGCATGATGGTCACATCTGTGATAACCAACATTTCATGTGAAATGTTTCAACTTTGTTCTGAATGGGAGAAAATGGAAACTGAAGTCACAGATATCTCGTCATTTCACAGGTGTGAGGGCTTCGTGGTCGTGTCTCAGCAGCGAGCCGTTTCCCAAACCAACACGGCTCCAGATGACCACATAACGACACAGCTGAGCTGTGCAGCGCCAACACAGACCTCTTCATCCAGCAGCTTCAAACTCCCTCTCCCAATCTATGCGCCAACTTTTTACCATCTCCACTGTTACTGCACTCATTTCATCTAAAACTACTGAACCGAACGAAACTTCTTAAGAAAAGACTGCACCTTCATCGGGAGCTCACCTGAATGTCACAGTAGTTGCGCTTGGACACGAAGGACACATTGATGGGAAAGAAATCATTGGGCTGCCCGGCGATGCTGAATTCCAGGCTGCCGGTTTTGTTGTTGGCATCAATGACTGGTAGGCACCACTCCAGGATGTTCCGCCGGCTGTCGTGTTTGTACTCTCCGTCCAGATCTCCGATCACAGGAGCGCCCACTCCGGACCTGGAGGACAACGACAGATGCTTCACATGTCGACGACCGCAAACCGTCACAGCGGGTTCAAACACACAGAGACGTCTCATTGGCTCACAGAGAGCGACCTGAGGTCACTACCAGTTATTGATATTGACATTTATATTGTTGTAGGTTTTAATTTTTGTTTTTTGAAGAGATATCCATCTTATTTCTAGAGCTGAAGCGACTGGATTAATCGTGATTAATTGATTATCCAAATAATCGTCTACTACACAGTTAATGGTTAATTGATAACTGATGTAGGCAGTTTTAGCTTCATCTGGTTCAAATGGTGTTTAATAAGTCTCCTATTAAGCGATCTGAGGCCAATTATTACTCTGTTAATTGAAAAAATGTATCTCCAGTCCTTTACTGTGCTGATGTTAGGTCAAGCAGAAAGCATCGAGTTTTTCCACACGTTGATGTTACAAGGAGTTTTTTAGCTGTGGATTCATCCTTTGCTACAAATTGTCAAGGTTTCACTAAAGGAATGCAGTTACTGCATTTTAGGCAATAAAATGTTTATTTTCTTCTTTAGCTGAATATTTTGCATAGTTTAATGTATAAAATAAGAATAAATGGTTGAATTAAAAAGTTCCTGTGTGTCATTTTTAAAAATCTGATTAATAGAGAATAATCAACTACTAAAATAATCGCTATCTGCAGCCCCACTTACTTTCTATCAAAAGCAAACTTCCGACTACTTTCTAACTTACACATTCTTAATTCCTGGACAGTCAAGAGCTGAACTTCCTCCAGAGCAGGTTGTCAGACTCACTTTCATTTTGGCCACAACTGGATCAAGAATGTTTTCAAAGAGCCGGCTGTGGCAGAATGTATTCATAGAACTATTAAAAAGCTCTTCAAATATGGGGGCGTGCCATGGTGGCGTAGGGCGTGGTGCGACCCATATTTGGAGGCCTTGAGTCCTCGACGCGGCCGTCGCGGGTTCGACTCCCGGACCCGGCGACATTTGCCGCATGTCTTCCCCCCTCTCCTTCCCTGTTTCCTGTCAGTCTACTATCACATAAGGGACACTAGATCCCGCAAAAGACCCCCTGGAGGGGTAACAAAAAAAAAAAAAAAAAAGCTCTTCAAATATTAATTATAAGTTCTTTTCTTTTGTATTTATTGTTTGGATTAATTGAATTTATTTTTATAGTTATGTCATTTTAACCTTGTCTGTTTTTAGCAGGACAGACTGAGCATCGTTCAGAGACAACAGATGACAAATAGTGTTTTGGCTAATCCTGGCACATTTACACAAATGTCAATTAATGTGCATTGTCTATACTAAAATTAAATAGCCATCTTTTCACCTTCATGTAATCAGATATTATGCAGATCAAACTGCTGTGATTTGATTGATAAAATAATATACAAGTACACAGCTGTAATATTAAAGGTTCTATGTTTAGAGTATTGAATTTGACTGGCGTGATCCGGAGCGTAACCATGGTGATTTGAGGTGCTTACGGAACAGGGATGCTGATGACGACGTCGTTCAGTTCCAGGTTCTCCTCCTGCAGCTCGTACTCGATGTTGACGTCGCAGCCGGAGGCGCTCTCTGAAGGCCAGCAGTTTACTGGGAGACAGAGCAGCTGGATGAGAGAGCAGCACATCTACTCTACTCTGACTACTGAGGACCAACAGTTACAGGACAACTGCTGCTGATCGCACCTTACAGTCAGTAATTGCATTATCAAAGGAAATGGAAACATTCCAGTTAGATTTGCTGAATTATTTCCATCTCTGTAACAAACAGTCTCACGTTAAAATAAGTCTGGATAATCTACAGGAAGGATAACGTGCACTCACTGGTTAGAGGTATGAGGGACTCGTCTGTGGTCTGGAGTCTCCACTTCAGAACGCCAACATCGTTATTGAGAGGGAAGGACTTCTCTGGGTTCTTTAGGCCAATCACCGATTCAGCTGTGAATAACTTCTTGTCCACGTTAGGATGCGTCTGCAAACCAACAGTATTTAACCTGGAGTTAGTTTACCAATCAGAATTCGAACAGGATGTAGATCATTTAGTCTGCAGTTTAGGTTCTAGCTTTACAGCTGAACTGTAACTAGGAGGGAACATCAGCAATAGCAGCATATGGCAGATCACAGCCACTTTAGCACATTTTCTTATGTAAAAGAAAGTCTTAATGAGAAGCAGAATTGATCATTTAGGCCAAAGAATATTTCCAATAACGGTTTAATCTATTCGAAATGCTTTGTGCATTTTAATGTACAAGTACCCCCGATTTAGTACTTATTTGGGTTTTAAAGTTCAATACACTTCCATAAACAAGAATAAATACATAAGCAGGTGAAACCATTAGTTTATATACACTATACAAAAATACTTTTATCACAGTCTGAAGTTAAAATCAGACCAAACATCTCCTCTTCTAGGTTGGTTGGAATAACCAAAATTACTTCTACTTGCTAAATGCCACAAAATTTGGAGAAATAATATATCTCAGAATAATTTATTAATATCTTCAAAGTTATTGGTTTACATTCATTTCCTCAGGATTTGGTAACATTGCCTTTGACTGGTATGACTTGGGTCAAACATCTGGGTTTCCTCCAACAACCAACAGTTTGCTGCGCTCAGAGAATTTCAGATATTCCACACATTTGAAGAAATTTGTTTTCATATTTTTCTACTGCAATTATAAACATCAAAATCTCTAATTTGGAAAATCCATGTGTTCTGATCTGTCACACATGGACAGTGTAGCATCACATTATATTCATCCTTAAGTACAATAATGAAAATGGGAAGAAAAGAAAACACAAATACCTGAAGTTTGCTTTATATGGGCACTAACATCGGTATCTATATTAGTCTTTTTTTTTTAACATGTTGGTATCAATCCGATAAATAAAACTTGGCTGATATTTGTTCCCCACAGATCATGTGATATTTGTTTGGTGAAGTGACTGTGCAGGTGATGCAGCAAAGGATTGTAGGGAGTTTAACTGCAGCAGACATTGTGAGACATATAGCAAGATCAATCTTGGCTCAAGTTTACATATCGGTGCACCTCAAATGACTGGTAATAACAATAGAGTTGGACTACAACAGCCTGTTTTGTGCAGCAGACCCACCTGAAGCTGCAGCCCCTTGTTGTCGTTGTTGTTGATGATGAGGCGGATGCGGCCGCTTTTCTCGTCCGAGACCCGGAGCGTCACCATGCCCAGCACCTCCATGTTCTGCAGGCCGCCATCACGGCCGCAGCTCAGCGAGATCTTGTCTTCCACGCGCAGATGTACGCTGAGGAGCGAACACAAACAGCAGGAGCTTTAAACACCAATCAACCGATTTTGTTACACTAAAACCAAGAAAATCAATCTAGGAAAACTGGAAAATGAATCCCTTCTGAACCAGAGGTGTGTACCTCTCCACATTGACTGGCGGTGGCAGAACCTTGGACACGTCTGAGCCTCTCTTTCCTGAGGAGGAAATGATGGTTTCACCCTCAGACTTGAGCTGGTCAACAAAGTTATCCACTTCTTTCCCTTTAGCGCCTAGCTTCAGAGCCTTGCTCGGGCCGCTTGATCTGGAGGAACGAACAAACAACTCATCAGCTGACCGATGAGGAGAGCTGCACGCTCAGCTGGGGGCTGTTTTGCGTTTCATGGTGCCGTACCGGACTGGAGCTGGTGTGATCTTGGGTTTCTCAGGTTCCACTATGGTGTCTGTGATGAGGGACCCTGACGACATGCTGCTCACATTACCGAACCCGCCGAACGCTGGAACCTTCTTCCCAGAGCGCTCGGCGTCTCTCCTGGCCTGCTGCAGCTCCTTCGCTTTCCTCCTCATCTCCGCTTTAGCCTCGCGTTCCTGAGTCTGCAAACATTACCGACCGTTGACGCAGTCCTTTTCTCCTTTTTTCTCCGTTTTCATGCACGTCCAGCGTCTTACCTCTCTGACAGCTCGGAACACCTTCTCCTCGTGGGAGTCCATCTCTGTGAAGGTACGGATCTGAGCCAGGTTGACGTTTTCTCTGTAGCCGAGCGCCACGATCTCGTCGAAGGCAAAGATGAGGTCGAAGCAGTGCTCCGAGATTTCACTCTCCTCCAGCACACGGCAGTACTCTGGGATCTGGAGCGGAGCAGAAACAAGGAGGAACCGATTCAGACAGGGAACTCAACCAACACTGAAGGAAGAAGAGCATCCTGAGCTCATTTTATGAATTCAAACTTCACGGAACATAATATAACCAAATATGACAAGAAATACTGTGAAATATTTCAAGTGTTTTTAGCTTTTGCTAAACAAACGCACTATTTCACAGTTTTCAAAGTTTTGTGAAAAACAACAACTTTAGCTTTTGGAAAAACATTTAGTCTTTTTCTGTAAATGTGGCGCTGGAGGAGGATGGCCACTGACTAAACAAACAGGTTGAGTTCTCCTGTGGATCAACATGGTTTAGACGTCTGTCTCATTAACCAGAACAACAAAAACTTACAACTTCTGATAGAAACACTACAAAAGATAGCATAACCTGCATATAAGGTTGCACAAACATTTTTTTAATTGTCTGAAGTTAAACCTTCTCTTGCTTTAGAATCACCAAAATTATTTCTATTTGCTAAATGCCACAATAATGAAAGAAAAAATAAATCAGTTCTGTCAATGTGTGTGTGTTTAAACCCCTGGCTGCAGTCTGCAGGCGTTCAGTGTGTGTGTGCATGTGAGCTTTGCTCCATCAGTACGGTTCATCTCCTTTCTTCAAGGTTTAGTCGGCTCTGTTCTGCTTTTTCAGAACCATCGGCAGATAGCATTAGAATTTAACTTTAAAAACTTCTGCTCTTCCGAAATGTCTAACCATCAACTGCCACATTATTATTAAAAGCATCTCCAATTCCATTTTTTGTGGCGTACATTAAATGTTCCAAGTATCCTCCCGGGTTTTCTTACCACGCGGGAGAACAGTCTGAGTGTCTCGAGATCCTCCAGGATGTTGCTGTTCTTGGTGGTGATGAGGACCATGTAGAGCTTCTCCAGCGGCTGGTACACGTAGCGCACGCTGTCTGTTTCCACAAAGGTGTGCTGCTTGCCCGTGTTCATCAGCTTGGGGAACGCGGCCAGCAGGCCCTCGATCCGCGTTCGGGTCATTTCCACAAACTGCCGCGACACGATGGCCTTCCCGGCCTTGGTGCACACCGCCGCTGCCAACAGCACCTGCAGGGGTGGGTGGGATATAGGTCAACCGATGACCTCTCATTTAGAGATCAGGATCCTAACTAGAATGGAGAATTTATTTCTAAAATAATCATTTCAGGAATAAGTACACTGATCAGTCAGTTACAAGATGCAGGACTGGTCAAGGAATCCTATGGCAATATCAGCAATATGAATAATTTTAAAAACAGCAGCTTGAAGTGTGATAAATGTTAGCTCATGATTTTGGTTCCATACATTCAGAATCTGTATGTCAGTGACATATTTAGAGACACTAGTTTATTGCAGCATCATGATCTTTTAGAAGATAAAGAGAAGCAAATGTAGTAAAGCAGGACCATCCCTTCCATCTCTCTTACTTGTATTGGAGCTTTGGGCATGTTTAGCAAATAGTTCCACAAACTCTATTTATTGGTTTCATTGTGGAATTTTGTTAAGATATAAAAGAAAGCCGATTCCATCTCCTCCTTTTCCCCCATGTGTCTTTCCTGGGGACCGTCATATGTGTTCATTTACAAACTCTTGAATAATCGTCTAGTTCAATCCACTGTGGGTGCTGATCTCATATTTTGGTTTAATTGGCTTCCTAAAAAGTTGAGAATAAAATAATGCCATTCAGGGTGTGTCATATAGCCACTCCAGATCATGGCCTTGTCAAACTCACGCTGACAAAAAGATTTCAAATTATTTTCTACAGTTTTATTTGTTAAGAAATGGTATATATCCCCAATAAATAATATCTACATGAAGTCAGAGTCATTTTGTTTTCATCAAACATCATAATAGTTCATAATTCATAAAAGTCAACTGTTTCAGATGCGGATCAGATCTAAAACAAACATAGTGTCATTCAGAGTTCTCAGAAAATAAACTTTATTTCATTAGGCATACAATTTTCAACTTTCATGAAAATTAATCTCTCTAGCTCTTGACAATACCTATTGAGTATAAAAGGTAAACTGACATGTTAGAGCTCAAAAATATATTGAATTACAATCACCATTACAGTTCTAATGCAGGTTACACTGCAATCTGCCACTTGAATGAACTTCCAGCCCAAAACATTTAGACTGCTGGGGTCACTGATGGCACAAAATAAAGAAAACTGGGGAAAGTGATGGGTTTCCCAGAATCTGTGTCATCATTGCATTATTTTAAATTGGGTCAAAATGTCCCCATTTTCCTTAAATCATGCAGCCCTAGATAAGAACATAAGACTCAACAGGGTTAATTTATTGGGACAAAATGGCAACAAGTCGGTCTACCACCAGGAAATATGATACAGATATGATTTTGTCGTAGTCCATTTCATAAGCCTCCTATTTTAGAAAAAAAAACTGATTAAAAAGCAAGTCACGAATTCCAGTACATCCTCAAAATTGGGTAAACGTGAGCCTATACTTTCACACTGAGGTAAAGTGTCATCACCGAGAGTATTAATGCTTTAGAGCGTTGATTGTTTGGATAATCTTAACGAGAAAGGAATAATTAGAAATGTATTTTCTGCCCTCTCTGTGACTCCTGTCATGTGTCCAGCATGAAGTGGACGTTGCTTTAGAAGGATTAGGCATGATGACGATATGTACACAGAAAGCAACATGACGGTGTTTTGTTTGTACAGAATGCGTTACAATACTGGGATAGCTCAACGTGTCTCTATGAAATATAAAGCCACCTCCATGAAAACTAAGCTTCACATGAACCTTACAAACACGACTGAAATTAATGAACATTATCGCAGCCTAAAGAAAGAGGCTGCTTTTGTTCCACGTTGACGTTGAAGGCAAACTGACTACGTGTTGAGCTTCTAGACAAGCTAAAACTGGTTAGCATAGCATAGCTGTCATCGCTTGGGAAGTATATTAAAGAGCATATGTACAAGTTTATACTTTGTATGAGAAGAGTTGGTTGTGGAGGCTGGCGAGGGGACAGTCTGAACACTTAGCTCGGGTCCAGCTGGTGACAGAAGATAACTAGCGCTAGCATGTGAGGCTAGTTAACGTCAGCAGTGTCTGCAGACTACATGTCCCTGGTTCATGTCGCACTGACTTAGTACAAAAGAAACATTCATTGGCTGTGTACTAATATTCACAACGTTAGCCTCGGCAGTCAGCTGGAAGCAGCCGCTGAATTTCTCTTGTTTCCGTTTAAGAGAATACAAGCTACAAACGTGCTAGCGTTAGCCACTGTTATGATAACTGCGAGGCCCGACAACAACTAAAACGATTTACAATGACTTTCAGCTTTCACTCACCATGTTTGGTCTCTCTTTATGTGTGAACGCTCTTCAGTCCGTGGTGTATGTGGTTTGGGGGAGATTTATCGTCACTCCGGAATGCCAGGGTGCGACTACAGCTGACTTCGAGTAAGGTGAAGCGTTAGCTAGTTAGCGTCAATATGGCAGCGGCAGCGGAGAGCCACGTATCCACCGGAAGAGACTCGCTGGATCAGCCCACCGTGGAAACCGGTGACGTGGGCTCCAAAATGTTGGCCTTGGTGGAGAAATGAAGTGTAGGATAGGAGTGTTTGCTTGTTTGTTTCTGCAGGAGTTTATTTCTCAGAAAATATCAAAACTAGACTGTTTTATCAACGCCAGCAGCAAAAATACTATCTAATTATGGCACTGAAACGAAAACCACAACATTAAGCTCTTGTTAAAAATGTATTAACTTACTTAATTGAGTCAAATGTTTTAATTACCGTACGTGTGCTAAAACTGTGTATTTTTTTTCTCAACACAGGTAACTCTCTCTTATAAGTGAGATATTGGATCTCAAATGGGTCAACCTGCATAAATAAAGCGTAAATAAATAGAATTAAACATGTTCCAAATTGTGAAAAAATATATTTTTACCAAAAATGTTAATGTTAGACTTATTTTATCGTTGCATTTTTACTCTTATCTAATGCAGGCTGTGTTATTCAGTTTTGTATCGGCAAATTATCCGCAATAATTTGTTAAAAAGTTAATTTTTCTCATAATGCCCTCTTCAACAAGTGACTTCGCAAGGAGGACAGTAGGGGGTGCTATAGCTCCCCTCTGGGTCAAACATTGCACTCCCAAGAAAATAAAAATTTTAAAAATGCTTTTTTAATGGTTGTTTTTTCTATTTGAAATATTTTTATAAAATCTGACTGTGATTTTATTTAGTCTACATGAAAAATACAATCCCTACTGGTTATGAACTAACAAGAAAAAAATGACAATGGAAAATGCAACATGCTGCTAAAGAAATAAGGGCATGGATGAACCAATAACGACATTCAGGAGTTCTTATTTATTATGCAGCATTACAAATATTTGTTTTTAGACTGTTTTTTAATATTTATTTTAATATCGTTGTATGTGGGGCCACACACATCCAGCAATGATTTCCTCAACAAAAGATCCAGTCATTAAACTTAGACAAATAGAACCAATAGTTTTCTGAGAAGGTTCTCGTGTTTGTTGCTGTGAACAGACTGAAATGATTTTTTTAGCCCAACTAAAAATCGGGTCGACATTTTGGGACGAAAACAGTCGACCCAAAATGTTAGGAAACAAACTTCAGAGACCCGCTTTATCCAACAATAATTTATTTGTTTCAACAAAATATTTGCTGAGCAGATAAAAAGAAAAGTAATTCACAGAAAAAAAACATTTTTGCGTTTTTATTTTTAAAAAAGTGCTTTTTGACTTGGCGAGTTTTCCCGTGGTGCACAAAGTTTGGATACCTCCGTCCTAGAGGGCGCTAGTCAGAAAGAGGAAATGACCTCTACTTTGATGACGTCACAAGGATCTACACTCATTCACACAGCGAGCAGAATGAGAGCAGAGCTCTGAGGAAAGGATTTTATTTTATTTTTGACGTGCAGAGTGTCGAACAAAGTAACCTGCTGAGTCCGACAAAACCACCTGAGTTCTACAGACAGCCGACATGTCGGAAGAAGCGAGCTCACAGGTAGGTTCTTATCTGGCCACCCTCATTTCTGCTCTCTGTACAGTCTTGGAGCTTAGGTTGATTTCCGCCGACGTCACTTAGCTATGGCGCGCTGATTGGCTGTTGTTCGTGTTTGCTAGTGAAGAGAAGTTTGGATTGGACGGAAAAACGGAGGGGAAAAGCGAGTCAAAGTTTAGCCAAAGAACGGACTGTCACTTCTGATTTTCGCAAAGCATTATGTTGAACAGAAGCATGCATATGAATTATAATTAATTATAATGTTATAACGGAGAGGGATTCAGTAAATTCATACTTCTCTCCGATCCTTTTCGAGCGGTGAATTTTAAAAACGTTTTCTTTTGTTTTTAGTTATTTTCTCCTTTTTGTTCGAAATAAAAATAAACTTTCATTCATTCATTCGTAGCTTCCACTACTACAATAAGGAGATCCTGTTTGAAGGACATTTGTTCACCATAAATTATTACAGTCCTTGATGAATCAATCTGTGTTGTAATTTTAGAGATGATTTTCAATTAAGGTGTTGCAATTTCACAAACAGAATAGATCATATGGTTATGTAGGACAACTCTTAGTCTTTTGCCTCGTAAGGTGAACCCAATCAGATGTAGTCACGATGGAAAACAACAAAACAGTGAAGCTCAAATGTGACAATTTTGGAACAGTCTTTCTTGGTAGACACGTTCTTACTCCATGATGATATCCTGCCAGCTTCACTGTGTCCAAGAACACTGGTGCTCTCTATAGTTTAACATTTTATTTGAGGTTGGGTCTTTCAGAACTTGGTGAGGTTGTGACACACCAGAATATCAACGGATTTGGTTTCAGGGTCGAATAAAATACAGACAACCAGAAGGGTTGATTAAAAAAAAAAAAAAAGCCAAAATGAAAGCTATGCGAAAGTAGAAGTTATGGTCAGATTGAAGTTTTGCTAAAACTAAAGTTAAGCTACAATGGAATGACGTTAAATGGAAGTTATGCTAAAACATGTTTTGCTTAAACCGAAGTCATGTTAAAGTCATGTTAAAGTCATGTTAAAGTCATGTTAAAGTCATGTTATGCTTGAACTCTGGTTATGCTAAAGCTGAAGTTATTCTGGGGCTGAAGCTATGCTATCAGACACTATGCTAAAGTGAAAATTATGCTCAGATGGTAATTATTGAACCTCCTGAGCTACTATAAAAACAAATAAATGTTTCTACAGAAAATTAATCAATAATACTTTGAATGACTAATGGCTATTCTGTATATTTATTTGATAAAACTGTATTTTTGTTACTGTACAAAGAATTTGAAGTAATATGGGCCTCAACAACATTTAATTTCCCTTTGGGATCAAGAAAGTATTTTTGAATTTGAATTTACTCAAATGTCGTTAGTATTTGTGTTTCTTTCAGCTGTTTCCTAGTTTTTGGTGACCAACTTTAGATCATTTCTTCTTTTCCAACCAATTGATTCCCCAGTTCAAACCTCACACAAAGTCCTGAGAGTCACAAAGTTTTCAGGATCTGGTTATTTTGCTGCTTCTAAGTTCTAAGTAATTTCTTTTTGCCTTGCGTATATGTCCACTCTTGAGCAGTAAGAATGTCCTCTCTTTATATTGACTCTCAGTTTTAATGACTGAAACTTCCATTCATAAAAACGGTGAGCCAGGTCTTCCACATGTTGCCCTCACTATGGCCGCACCCTGCAGCCAGCAGCCCCTCCGTCTCAGATGCCCATCCCTGCCTTTTCTAACGGCACACTTATCTGTCAGAAGCAGAGATCTGTAGGTGTGGGTGTCCAGAAGGGGGAGGGTGGTGGGAGGGGAGGATCAGTGAGTCACACCACTGTTTCTTGAGACTATATGACCTCAGTCAGCACAGAGCCTTTTACCAAGACGCAGCAGGCAGGCCCAGACACAATAAGCTCTACAGTTCAGTGGCTCAGAGCGAAGAACCAGAGTGATGGAGGAAGGACCCTATAAGTACATCAGGGTGAGGGACAGCAGAGGGAAGGTGCTGTGCTTGGAGCGGTGAGAGATTCTTTGACTGAGATTATTTGAATTGTTTTTTATTTTACCCTGTCAGGACGGGAACGGCAAAGTCAGCCGGGTCATCAGGATCGGAACTCGCAAGAGCCAGGTACGCTGAGTTTTTCCTACTCCTCCGTTACATTTTCTCCTCTCTCTTCGCCTCTCATTCTGAACCTGGGTCGAGATGCTGCAGAGATCCAGAGTGTCAGTTGAGTATGAATTATCTGATGCGGCTTCAGAGGCAGCTGAGCAGGATGTCTGCAGCAGAGATAACACAGTGGCTTTGTCTTGATGAGAACTCCCCATCCTGCTGTCCGTACCGATTTCAGGATTTGTTGCTGTCTGGATTTGGTAGAACTAATAAAAAAAAATAAAAAATTGGGCGGGCTGTGGTGGTGTAGGGGATAACGCAACCCACGTTTGGAGGCCTTGAGTCCTCGAAGTGGCCGTCTGGTTCGATTCCCGGACCCGGCGATATTTGCCGCATGTCTTCTCCCCTCTCCTTCCCCCTTTCCTGTCAGCCTACTTTTATATAAGGGACACTAGAGCCCACAGAAAGACCCTCTGGAGGGGTAAAAAAAAATAATTAAAAATGAAAACTAAAATGACTCCTTCTGTCGTCTTCTGTTGTAGCTGGCGCGCATCCAGACTGACAGTGTGGCCGACAAGCTGAAGGAGCTCTACCCGGACGTCCACCTGGAAATAGGTGAGCAGCTGCAGCTGTGGATTCTTCTGCCAGGAGATAAAACTAGTTAGTAAAGTCAAACCAGGTCTGAACAAAGTCTGTGGTTTACCTCCAGTCATCGTTGGCATGAATGGATGCACAAGTTTCATTCATTGTGACTGTTTTAATCTAATCCGTAAATTATATGCCTACGTCCACACTAGTAATTAGTTAATAGTTGCAAGCAGAGGAAATGAAAAAGAACCAGATTATATTTTTTAATATATGACTTTATTTATATTTGGGTAAATGATGTCAAACTTAAGCCTTTTTTATTTTGTCTTTTACATTTTTTTTTTTTATCGATTAGTGATTTCTATTATTTAAATAGAAACATAGGTATCTGACTCATTTGTGTTGATGGTGAAAACATAGCTAAAATGGTGTCTGAAGAAAAAGGAGCGTTTGTTGAAATGCCACATTTTGGCAACAAAATTAATGAAGAAATAGACATATGGGCCCATTAACAAATATATTTGGTAACACTTTATTTGACAGGGTGTGCATAACATTGACGTGACACTGTCATAAATGTGACATAACACCTGCCACGAAGATAAGAATCTTCATGAATGTTTACGACTGTTGTCATGAAGTGTCATTCGATAAATAACGACGCCTTTAATGTAAAGTTGCATTAAAGCTTGTATTGAAAGTCCATTAAAATGGTCAACTTTGCATTAAAAGCAAAGTTTTTGCTTTTAATGCAAAGTCATTATTTACCGAATGACACTTCATGACAACAGTCATAAACATTCATAAAAACTCCTTCATCTTCATGACAGGTGTTAATGTCATGTTTGTGCACACTCAGTCAAATAAAGTGTTAGAGAATATTTATTGCTTTTTAAAATCTGTATAAGTAGTTAATCAAAAATAACATATAGATATGTTAACAATATACCACAAAGAACCAAAAGCTAAATCATTTTCTAATTCCCATGACGACACTGACTATAACATATTTTTTCTCTACATTCTGTAGTACATTTAGAAACAGCCAGAGATCATATTTTGATAGAAATAAAGTGATTTGCAGGGAGCAAAGTGATCTTATCTTCACTGCTCTGAGAGCTCTATGTGATGGCTGCAGATCTCTCGCTCTCACTGTTTGGACCTGTATGACCACATCTCTTCTTGGTATTGACCCCAACTATCATTAATAAATATCTTCTGTCTTCTAGTTGCCATGTCAACAACAGGAGATGTAATCCTTGACAGAGCTTTATCAAAGGTAAAATCATTGTTTACGGTGCCATATGTACTCTGTGCTGCTCAAAGTTTTAAACGGTTTAAGTGTGACCTGGAGTCTTCACCCAGCAGATTTTACTCTGTCGTTATCTGTGCAGTCTGGAAAAATAAGGAACCTGCAGGTCTGGATAATAAATATTGTTTTTATTTAAAAAATGTTTCCTTCAGATTGGTGAGAAGAGTTTATTCACCAAAGAGTTGGAGAACGCCCTGGAGAGGAATGAGTAAGTGTGAGACTGACTGCAGACTCCTGTGTACTGTTTCAGGGTTCAGCTGGATGTTCAACTTAAGGTTCTTTGTTGGAATAAAGGAAGAATAGCAACTAAGTTGATTAAGGATTCATTCATTTCATAACAGAAAATACATGTCGCCTGTCTGCACATTTTATGCGGAAAAGGATTCACACCCTTTGATCTTTTTCTTTTTTCATTTTACAACCACAACCTTCATCTGCTTCGTGGGGAGTTTTTGTGACAGAATAGGGCATCAGCTAACCAATACTTTGGTAATAAATTGTTCTCACAGTTAATTGATTAATGGGATAAAAAAGAAATTGGCACATTCTGCAGATTTTTTTATTTAACCACTTTTTACTTATTTTCTGCAATATTTGAAAACATATAAAAATGCAAATAAAGTTCCTTTTTAAAAAAAACAAAACAAGAAATATTTTATTTCCTGATATGAAATAGCAGCATTACTTTGCTGTACACTTGATCATCTGTACCAAAGGCTTCTTAGGAGCTTTTATTACAGAATTTGAAGTTCTGGGTGGAACAGATTCATAGATGAAGAACGTTTTTTTGTTTTTTGTTTTTTAGTCTTAAATGCAAAATAGATATAGATTTTTTGTGCAGTTTTGACTTAATCAAATCTCTGACTGTGTTGTTCTTTCAGCATATGGCGTGTTGTGAAGTCTGTACAGTCTAGTAAATGATGAGTCGATTACTAAATTCATTGACGATTATTTCAATAATTGATCATTGCGTTTAATCGTTTCATTTCTTTGACAGGCCAACACAAAGTATCACAGAGTTGTGAAGTGGAGGGGAAACGATGGCTTTCAGTTTCCATTTTTTATCACAATTAAAATCTGCTGCTTCTGCAGAATATTGATGGAGGAATTCTTAATGCAGATTAATTTCACATTTTTTAAATTGTATAAATGAAAAACCAGGTTCAATTTTACTCCCCCCGCAATTCTGCCCACTTTGTGTTCTATCGCATCAAATAGATGTATTATTTATAATATATGTATCAAATAAATATATTTCATTGATAGATCCAATGAAATAAATTGATGAGACAAAATGTGAGCAGGTATGAATACTTTTGCAGAGCATGTTTTAAAGGAAGTCCTCCAGAGGGAAACGCCTTGCAAAGCGCAGCCTCAGATGTAGCAGCTGTATCCGGGCTGCAGCTGAATGAATGCATTATTCCAGTGAAACATGGCTGCCGCTGGTGTAAGTGATGTCCTTCCTGTGTGACCCGCAGGGTCGACCTGGTCGTTCACTCGCTGAAGGATCTCCCCACCAGCCTGCCTGCAGGGTTCACCATCGGAGCTGTACTGAAGTAGGTCCACGGTCTGTGGTCTCTGGAGCGTTTCAGGTCACAGCTTGTTCTACTTGCAGCTCAGACTCTACCAAGGAAGTGCTGCTCCTGTTCATGAGCAAACACAAAGTCATCAGCTCTAGAAAATGTTGCTATGGTGGGGACTTGCTGCTGACAAGCAGAGTTAAAGGAAGTTTGCCCACAAACAGGGCTGCTGCTGACCATTTTGGTGACCGAAGTACAAGTGCTTAGTGATGCCCCCCACACACAGAGAGGAAATGAGCAACAATTCTGTATTTTCCTGAGTATCACTCTCAATATGGAGGAACATAAAGGCTCATGGTATCAACACATTATGAGTGATAATACCTTGATTTTCATTACAAATATGCGCAAACCCTTGTTGATATTCTGTTAATGTTAAAAAAAACCCACAATTTTATAATTGCTATGTTTTTATTAATTAACCTGTATCCATTAGAATCTTTCACAAATTTTATTTAAAGTTGTTTTGATTGATTGTAGTAATTTCTAATTTTTCAAAAACCTGGTAAACATTAAAACACTAATTTTACAAAGAACCAAACGCTACGCTGGAACATTTTTAGATAATTCCAGTTTCTTATACGAACTTTAGTGTTTCTTTAGTGTTTCTTCCCAGCAGCAGAGCTGGAAAGTGGCTCTGTGTTCACAATAAGTCTATTATTACTCAGTGTCTTCATGTCAGTGGGCAGATGGAGGGGGCAGAGGGTCAAGCAGCATGTACCACTTGTGTCCTTTGTTTCAGGAGGGAGAACCCCCATGATGCAGTGGTGCTCCATCCAAGCAACACAGGAAAAACTCTGGACACTCTTCCAGAGAAAAGGTGGGGCTTGTTTAGGAAACTTGGAGTTGATGGTTATGGACAGATAATGTTTCATAGTATGTATCTGTTTGTGTGTGTGTGTGTGTGTGTGTGCAGTGTTATTGGCACGAGTTCATTACGCCGCGCTGCCCAGCTGAAGAAGAGGTTTCCCCATCTGGAATTCAAGGACATCGTATCCTTTCTGACAGTTTTCCTCTTTTCATTCTGAACTTGTTGGGCCTCATCAGCACGACATGGAGATGACCAGAGTATTTATATGATTTGAACTTTGTCACATTCTGTGTGATTTTTTTCCCATCCGTGTTATAGGTCAACACAATGTGATGGATGTCTGTGAAGTGCATGAAAAAGGACAAGCTGCGATTCCATCTGCCTTATAATTGCTCAATTTGAGATTTCAAAATGAAGTTTGCTTAATGGAAACACAACAATTTTGAAAAAACAAGCAAAGATTCTTGTTTTACCATTAAAAGTTTTGCCGCTGTGACGAGGTGGGCTTTACGTCGTATCGAAATTGGTTTATGTTGCAAAACTGCAACATAAAACTGCACTTTCGCATCACACAAGTCACATGATCAACAACCAGATGTTGTCACTGGCCCAGACCACGAAGAAGACGACAGGAAGTGGTTGGAGGATGATGGCGTCTCACGTTTTTTAAGGACTGATCGCATGAACAGACTTATTTATGGAATATTGACATAGTTTTGTGCACATTTGCAATGGAAACGCAGCTACAGGCTACAGAAATAAATTTGAAAAGTATTGCAGGCATTTCTATCCATTTCAGTTCAATTCAAAATGAGCTCATAGTTATGCCCTACTTTGCGTTTGTCTGTTATCTCAAATACATTTTAAGATACTTTGAAGTCTTTGGCTTTTAAAGTGGAAAAAGTTAAAGGAATATGAATAATATTTCCAGGGAGTGTAGAAAACAACATGTTGCCTAGTTTCCACTGAGGTGATGTGTTTCCTTAACGGCCGCCCTCAGCGTGGGAACCTGAACACGCGTCTGAAGAAGCTGGATGAGAAGGACGACTTCGCTGCCATCATCCTGGCTGCTGCCGGCCTGAAGAGGATGGGCTGGGAGAACCGAATCAGCTTGGTACCCCTTCTGATGATGATAATGATGTCAGATCCTCTCGTAGATATTTCTGATTGGTTCACGTTTAACAAACTCTCTGATCCCACTTCTAGATCCTGGAGCCTGAAGACTGTATGTACGCTGTTGGACAGGTAGAGGAATAAATTGTGTTCAGTTTGTGTGATGGAAAGCTAACTCTGTGCTCAGTCGTGTTGTAGTGAACCCCTGTGTGTTTGTGTTCAGGGGGCTTTGGCGGTGGAGGTCCGGGCCAGAGATGCAGACATCCTGGAGATGGTGTCTGTTCTCCATGACCCCGACACTGTGCTGCGCTGCATCGCTGAGAGAGCTTTCCTCAAGCAACTGGTACAACAAAAACCTGTGCTATTTGAACAAATTTGTCAGTGTTTAAATTAAGGAGTTGATTTTTACTCAGAATAACTTTTACTAATAGGAGGGCGGCTGTAGTGTTCCTGTGGCTGTGCACACCAAGGTGAAGGACTCCCAGGTAGGAATGCTGGGTAGAGGAGGACTCTGCTCTGTTGGTTACTGCCTGCTGCTTTGACTGTGTAAAGTACGGCTCCTGTGCACATGGGCCCCTCATTTGTCCCAAACCACTCAGTCCTCTGGTAGCAGTCTCTCCCAGTTCAAGTTACAATATTATGCAGCAACTTGTAAACCGTTTATTCCAACTGAGTTGGGATCGGAAATTAAAATTAGCTAACTGTAGAAAGTCAGTTGGTTAAACTGTTAGCTAACTGTAGAAAGTTAGAGAGTATCGGCTAACTTTATTCAGTTAGCTAATATAATCAAGGGAAGTTTGGGTTTTCTTGCTTAGCCTACTGCTGCCCCCCTGACCTGAGCTCAGATAAGATCATGGATGGATGAACATGATATCTTATTTCAATAATAATTAAAAAATGTAAAAATTATTAAGGCTTTTGTGAATTCTTACTCGTTCACTGCTTCCCTCTGATTGACTCAAACCAGTCACTTGCAGACTTGACTTCAACAAATGTGTTTACATACTGACAGGTCGAACTGTATTCATCTAAAATGAGACACGCGATTTTTGATTTTCCAGTCAACCCTACTTTATGCTGTTTGACACATATTTGTGCATCAGTTTGACAAACTTCTTCAAAAATATTCTTAAAGACAGAAGAAAAACTGTAAACTTGCCCGTCCTTTTTCAGCTCTACCTGACCGGCGCTGTGTACAGTCTAGATGGATCACAGAGCATCAAAGAAACCATGCAGACCAGCATCGCTCCCGGCGACGAGGTGAGTGTGAAAGGGTTCCCTGGCCGCTGCTCTTCTTTACAACTGTGAGTTCTCAGGTTTAATCTTCCTACTGATCTCCACTCTCAGCAGAGCCTGGAGAGGGTGGACGAGCAGGTCCAGAGAGTGGGAGTCACAGCCATCAAAGTCCCAGCTGAAGCCCAGGATGCGGCTGAGCGGCTGGGCGTCAAACTGGCTGATTTACTACTAAGCAAAGGAGCCAAGGAGATCCTGACAGTGGCCCGGCAGCTCAATGACGCCAGATAATCCCATTCCCTAACCCCCTTCCTCTCCCCCTCCCCCTACGCCTCCAATGGAAGGGACTGTCTGTTCAGTCTAACGCAACCTTGTTTCAATTAGAACCACAACCTTTGTCTTGTGTGGTGCTAATTTAAAGTCCACTTGATTAAGAGACTGTGTTGTGGAAACACTACTTGAACCAAAGTTGCGCTCAGCACATCAGTTTGTCAGGAGTCCCTTCTGTTTGTGGGTCTTGGTTTGGGTGCTAGCCTGTACTTACCTCAGTGAACCATCTCCTTAACCACACACACATCAGCCCACTGGGATGATCACAAAACGGCCTTCAGCACCTGCATCACCAACTGAAATGAGTCCAGGACGTGTCACTGTCATCCAAGTGAAGCAGAAAGGAAGAGCTTATCCACACTGTTGTTACAAACACAAACGCAAATGTTGAGTCCAACGCTTGCCCGTAGCAGAACTGGAGAGCGAGGCTGGGATCCGCACAGCTCTGCACTGAACCGGACATTTTAACGCTCGAAGCTGTAGCTTCAGAACCGTTTCCGCAGTTCAGTTTTCTGTTCTTTACAAACAGAGATGGTTTAAGTTTTACTTACAATGTGAAGAATGTTTGCATAAACACAAAAACGGCTGGCAAGAGCACGTGATTAGCACTGTGTTCGCACAAACATTTGAATGTGTGTGTCTGTGAAATGATGTGGTTATTCCAGCCTCACTGAGGTTCCTCTGATACGTGAGGCTCAGGCTGCGCTGAGGGTCTGGTGGGATCATAGCAATGGTATTTTCATATAAATTTGAGACTAGAATTCTTTCCTTATCTAACTGCTTTTTACAAAAACACAAATAAAGCAGCAAATATTCGGTGTGTTGCTGAAAACTACGCTATAACCTTTAAATTAATGATATAGCATGTATTTATTTATATATTTTCATGCATAGGCTTGGGCAGAAAATGAAACAAACACTTGCTAAATTCTGAAGAAATATTTGAGGGAAGAATATAAATTTTTTTTGGGCTCTTCAGAGTAACACTGTCTACCTATCTGTTCCTGTACCTGGCCTGTAGTTGTAGCCAGGCAACAGGACTAGTGCTCTGCTAGTTTTTAGATTATGACTTCCTGTACTTTTTATCATCTCAAAATATTCCCAAACAGCAGAAATTGTCTCGTAAGCGAGACTGTTTTTGTTTTTTCAGTCAGCTGACTGGCAGCGAGCAGCAGCAGGTGGGTTAAGGATGGCGATGCATCCTAATGGAACCTTGTTGTTCCTTGATGCAAGGAGCTGGAGCTGGCCCCAGGCCAAATAAAGTGACTTAAAATGATATGTACCATTAAAATGATCTAAAATTAAAAACTAACATGATCTGGAAATGTATTTTCTATTCTAATATATATATATATATATTCACTTTATCAATCCTCATATATGATCTAAAAATACGTGCAGACATTTGTAGATCAGTAACTGTTCTCTCACTGATTTATCCATAAATGTGAGTCTGTACCAGGAACATCTGTGTATGGTAGTTCTCGGGTGCCAGGGTTTGAAAGCATGGCAAATTCTGAGAACAGATGATATTCAATATGGAAGATGGTGGCACTAAGTGAAACTATGTCAAATTGTAATGGAAATGGCGTCACATAATGCTACCCTCCATATTTCTAAGCCATTCCTCAAAATGTAATTGCTTCTCTCTGATCCAGGTGCCATCTGTGTAAGCTGTAGGATTTATGCTGAAGTCGGCTGCATGTCTGCCTCCTAAAAAAGTACTCTTATGCTCTGTTTCTTTGATACTTCTCAGTAAGGGTTAATGCTTTCATCAGTACAGTTAGTTTGATGCTATGTTTCTTGTATAATTTCTCTAGTTTAAGCGTGTTATTTTTCCATCCATCCATCCATTTTCTTCCGCTTACCTGGGGTCGGGTCGTGGGGTTAGCAGCTTCAGGGAGGCCCAGACTTCCCTCTGCCCAGCCACTTGTTCCAGCTCCTCCGGGGGAATCCCGAGGCGTTCCCAGGCCAGCCGGGAGACATAGTCCCTCCAGCGTGTCCTGGGTCTTCCCAGTGAAAAAAATAAATAAATAGGTGATGCTGGTTATAAATGTTTTTTTCAGCTTAATTTCTATTTTAATCAACAGACTTTTCTAGCAATAACAGCCTAGCATAACAGAAAACATGTTTTTCTTGTGATTTGAAACATTTGTCAATAAAGTGTGTTTAACATTATTTGTTATGTTAAACAGTAAAGTGAAGCATGTTGGGCCGCAAGGCTTCTAATTCACTGGGGGAAACCTTGGGGTGACTGTGGATCAGTGGATACAGTCGTTGTCTTGCAATTTTAAGATTATATGCTGGGATGTTATCACTTTGCATTTGCATCTTATTTCCTTATGAAAAAATAATTAGCTCCTGTGTTATAGAGGGGGGACAGATTATTTCAGGCAGCTGAAATATTTGGTTCCCCCTCATAACTTTGGCAAATAAAAGACCAAATGTTTTCAAATTCTCAAAGATTGCTATGTGTGATCGTCTGATTGAGCCACCAAATCAGTCTATCAACTAGAAATTTCTTTGATCCAGTAATCTGTCAAACTTTACATTAGAACGGGGTTTTCCAGAAAGCCTTCACTTCAGAAAGTCTTCATTTTTTATGCCCTGCTGCCAGTTTCCATTCTTTTATATCAGCCATGATAAATGATACATACACACAATGTGGTGGAAACCTGTGTTTGCTGACTGAAAACAACTTTAAAAAAACAACACACACACAAAAAAAGAACTCCACACAAGACCTCTTTTATTTATTAATTTGACAATTCTGTCTTTTTTTAACAGCAGCTGCCGATAAAACCGAAAGTTACAACCCTGACATGATTATATGAGCTGTTTTACAGAGAATCGATCAGAAGCGCGCGACACTCCAGACACAATCTATGAAGACCTGCAGCTCGACGGACCTCTGACCACAGCTTCATCGTTACTCTGTTCTTTATCTTCTGTTCTCCAGAGCGAGAAGCTGCTAGCTGGTCTGCTCAGTTAAGGTAATTCCCCTCCAAAACGTAACATATACCCAGTGTGTTATATACCCAGCTCGTGTGTTATATATAACATATAACACACGAGCAGCGCCAGGAACGTATGTTCCTGGCGCTGCTCGTGGCTGCATTGATAATTACGCTCCTCCAAACCGAACAGTTCTCTGATGGACAGCATGTCCATGGTCCCACAGCGACACTATAATGAGATTTAGGCACTTTTGCTGTGAAGTAATCACGAGCCAGTCAACGAATGTGGTCAGCTGTCAATCATATCGCTTCGGCTTGGTGCGGATAGCACTACCTCTGAGAAAATCAGAGAACAGAGCAATGGGGAATGAATGTGGCCGGGTCAGACCGGGTCAGGCCGGGCCAGGCCGGGTCAGACCGGGTCAGGCCGGGTCAGACCGGGTCAGACCGAGCAGGTTATGACACTCATGGAAAAGCGCCACTATTGAACTGCAAGCTCGCGAAGAGTAAAGGGGTCAACACAGGGACCGAAGAACAACAGCGAAAAGAGAGCGGTTTCTCCCACACTGGTTGAACCCAACACACGGAACACGACAGCAAAAGTAGCATCGACAAAAGTTTAGATTTTTATTTTTAACGTTCTTGTATACCGCCTCTAGCTTGCACGTACATGTCTATATGTACCAGCTCAAAATTTCACATCCACAAATTTCGCCCGTCACTTCACTGGAGGGCAAGCAATTGTTGCCACGTCCAACAAACTATGGATAGATCCATAGATCTATGGGATCTATGGATCTATCCATAGATCCGGAGGGAAAATAGCATTTTAGGGTGCTCTCTGCACATCCATATGAATGAAAACATTTTCTAGAAATAATTCCATGTGCAGTAAAACAAGTAGCTAAGCTGATTCAAGTTGTATAAAGAAATAATTCTTACATGATTTCTTTTACAAAGAAATCATGTAAGAAAAGATAACACAGACAAGGTACTTTACTTTGTTTTCTTGAAACAAATCAGTTTTCACTTTAATGAACCCCTCATCCAGTCAAACTGCAGTTTTCCATACTGTGTCTTCCCACATTTACTTGAGGTGATGAAGTTTTGTCGAGAAGCCAAAGGGACCACTTTACTGAAGGAACATTGGGCTGGCTCTGAGCTGGTTTTCAATTGGACCTCCTGCACTACCCTTTGGGTTGGTTCAGCTTGACCCCGTCGCAGCATTGTTTTTGAATGTTGGGATGCATGAGTAGGCTCCTGTGGTTGCTCCTCAGCAAACTGCACTTCTGTGGGTTGGCACGGGAAAGTTCCTGTTTCAGTGCCGCAAACAGCCTTTCGATGGGTTGGCACGGGGAGACCCCTGGGGATACTCTGCAGCAAACCATCCTTTCGTAAACTGACATGGGGAGGCTCCTGTGGATGCTCTGCAGCTAACTGCACTTTGGGAAGTTTGAATGGGAAGGCTCCTGTGTATGCTGTATAGAAAACTGACTTTGGGTGGGTTGGTTCTTTGCTGTCTTTCAGTTGACTCTTCTGTGCCACCCTTAGATCCTTAACCACTCTTAGCTCCCTAAGGGCGGTGTAAGCTGGGCCACATTGTAGCATGGACATGGTTATTGTAGGTCGGGATGCACAGGGAGGCTTCTGTGGATACTTTGCAGCAAATTGCCCTTCAGTGAGTTGTAACGAAGAGGCTCCTGTGTATGGGAGACCTCTTGTGTATGGGGCAGCTCCTGTGTATGGGGGAGCTCCTGGGTATGGGGGAGCTCCTGGGTATGGGGGAGCTCCTGTATGTGTGGGAGCACCTGGGTATGGGGGAGCTCCTGGGTATGGGTGTGCTCCTGTGTATGGGGGAGCTCCTGGGTATGGGGCAGTTCCTGGGTATGGGGGAGCTCCTGTATGTGTGGGAGCACCTGGGTATGGGGGAGCTCCTGGGTATGGGGGAGCTCCTGTATGTGTGGGAGCACCTGGGTATGGGGGAGCTCCTGGGTATGGGTGTGCTCCTGTGTATGGGGGAGCTCCTGGGTATGGGGCAGTTCCTGGGTATGGGGAAGCTCCTGTATGTGTGGGAGCACCTGGGTATGGGGGAGCTCCTGGGTATGGGGGTGCTCCTGTGGATTGGGCAGCTCCTGTATATGGGGCAGTTCCTGGGTATGGGGGAGCTCCTGTAAAAGGGAATGGCCCTGTGTAAGGGGTAGCTCCTGTGTATGGTGTAGCTCCTGCATATGGTGTAATTCCTGGATATGGTGTAGTTCCTGGGTATGGTGTAGTTCCTGGGTATGGTGTAGTTCCTGGGTATGGTGTAGCTCCTGGGTATGGTGTAGCTCCTGGGTATGGGGGAGCTCCTGCATATGGTGTAGTTCCTGGGTATGGTGTAGTTCCTGGGTATGGTGTAGCTCCTGGGTATGGTGTAGCCCCTGGGTATGGGGGAGCTCCTGCGTATGGTGTAGTTCCTGGGTATGGGGGAGCTCCTGCGTATGTAGTTCCTGGGTATGGGGGAGCTCCTGCGTATGGTGTAGTTCCTGGGTATGGGGGAGCTCCTGCGTATGGTGTAGTTCCTGGGTATGGGGGAGCTCCTGCATATGATTGGGCTCCTATGAGTGGGGCAGCTCCCATGTGTGGGGGAGCTTCTGTGTATGAGGGAGCTCCTTCATATGGAGTGGCTTCTGCATATGGGGAGGCTCCTGTGGATTCTCCATATAAACGTGGCCTTTGGTGGGCTGGCTCTGTGCTCTCCTTCAATTCGATCTCCTGCCCCAACCATATGGATGCTTCAGATTGACCCTTTTGGAGCATGGGGGTGGACGGTTGGTATGCATGGCTAAAAGCCTGTTGATGCTCTGCAGTAAACTGCTCTGTGGTAGGTTGTTGTTGGGTTGGCTCTGTTGTCGTCGTCAACACCTTTGTCAACTTTGGTCGAGGCTTTGGGATAATGGGTTTAACTGTTAAAGATTCTGATAGAACGGGAGGTTCCCCTAGATGATATGCAGCAAACTGCCCTTCAGTAGGTTGTTGGTAGGTTGACTCTATGCTCTTTTTCAATTGGATCTCTGGTTTCAATTTTTGGTGCGTGGGAGTGGTTACTGAGGGTTGGGATGCACGAGCAGATTGCTGCTCTTTGGCAGGTTGTTGGTGAGTTGGCTCTCTGCTCTTTTTCAATTGGATCTTCTGTTGGGATTTTTCAGCTTTACCCTGTTGGAGCTCAGGGGTGGTTACTGAAGGCTGAAATGCACCAGCAGACTCCTGTTGATGCTCTGCTGCAAACTGCCCTTCGGTGGGTTGTTGGCGAGTTGGCTCTGTGCTCTTTTTCAATTCAATCTCCTGCTTCTCCTGTTGGGATTCTTCAGCTTGTCCCTGTTGGAGGATGGGCATTTTTGCTGAGAGTTTAGATGCAATGGAAGACTCATCTGGATACTCCATAGAAAACCGCCTTTGTGCCCGTGAAGAACGGAAACCCTTGAGAGCAATCACTTTGTACATGTTCTTCCTCCATTCAGGAAGGGGCCTATTGTCGCTGATAGGGCCGAAGGATAGAGAATGAGGAATACTGTCATCAGCAGTGTCTGGAGGACTTTCAGGTTGGACTTTGAGCTGCTTCCGGGATGTGGTGGACAATGGAACAGTAACTCGAGATTTGCCTTTGATAGGCCTGGTCCCTCTCTTTATTCCTGTAGAGAAATGAGCAAGTGGCAAATGCATTGCCATTGCAAGACTTATCTGTCCCTTTCTAGTGCTAGACTTTCTCTTTTTAAAATCAATCCTTCTTCCTCTAGATACAAGGCTTCCCCTTCCAGAACTAAACTTTCTTCTTCCAGAACTAAAGCGTCTTCTTCTAAAACTAAAGCTTTCCCTTCCAGACTTTCTTCTTCCAGAACTAATCTTAGCTCTTTTCATTTGAGGAGAGAATGTTTCTCTTTGCTTTCTAAAGAGTGACATAACCTTTGTACTGAGCGCCATCTTGTTGTGCTCTCCACTGTCATATTCATCAGTGGACAGCAGAAGATCTGCATCTTGAGGCAGTTGGAAGGTCACCTTCCGTTTTAATTTCTTATCCTCTGGAGTTGGAGGAGGAGCCTTTGGTAAAGGAGTTTCTTTGGTACTGATCTGTGTTTGATCATCTAAAGCTACATGAGAAACAAAGGAGATGGATTGTTACTTCGTACTGTCCAGGGCTCATAAATATCATCACACATTTACAAATATATAAATCCTAATGGCACACATTTGAAGAAATATAAATTGAAATTAATTGTCCCTGCCAAATAAATTCATAACTCTCAAACAAATCACAGTTTGCAAATGCACTCAGGGACAGACACCATAGCTTTTGAAGACATCCTGTGATTTGATTAAACTAAAGCTCAAATGTTTATTGCTATGGTCAAAGTTACATTTGAAGAAAAAGTGAGGAAACTGCAGTGCCTGAGAAAACCATCCCAACTGTGAGTTACGTAAGAGCTGTGGTGCTGTGCACCAGTTCCTCCTGTTGCTCAGGAGGAACTGTATGGAGGAGCTCCTGTGTATGGAACACTTCATAAAATAAAATAAAAAATAAAATGATGTGGAAATATCAAATCAACATCTAAAGACATCAGACAGGAATTTAAATCTTAGGTCTTCCAAATGGACAATAACCATTAACATACGGCCTAACTTGTCACAAAGTGATTTAGGGGAAATGGTTGATGTTTTGGAGAAGCCACCAGGCATCGTTAATTAGCTTCAGGTATAAATGTATCAGTGTCTGGTGTTAATTGGCAGCATGTTGGCACACCATGACATGCTTTGTGTGGGAACAATAATCTTATTTTAAACGTGAACAAAATAAAGGAGATGATTTTGATCTCAGGAGGAACAGGATTAGATCAAACCCTATTTCCATCATGGGAGAAGACGTAGAGGTGGTCGAGGAATATAAATACCTCGGTGTTCGCGTTGACAACAGACTGGACTGGAGACGCAACAGTGAAGCTTGTATAAGAAGGGACAGAGCAGACTGTACTTCTTGAGGAAGCTAAGATCCTTCAAGGTTTGCAGTAAGGTGCTGCTGATCTTCTATAAATCTGTTGCTGAGAGCGTCATCTCTTCTGCCGTCATCTGTTGGGTCAGCAGCATCAGAGCCAGGGACCTAAGAAGGCTCAACAACCTGATAAAGAAGGCTGGTTCTGCTCTGGTTCTATGGAACCTCTGGAGATGACGATGCAAAGAAGAGTCCTTCATAGGATTAAGAAAATCATAGACAGCCCTGTCTATGAGGAGACAGTCTCCTCTTCATGAGACTGTCTCATGAAGAGGACAGTCATGAGACAGTCCTTCCCAGGCATCTTGGGAAGGTCTCATCTGCCTGCCCAAGACTTCTGTCTTCAGTCAGAGGTTTCTTCAGCTTCAGTGCAATACAGACCACTACAGAAAATATTTCCTGTCAGCAGCCATCACCATCTTCAATGGATCTTTGAATAATCTAAATTATTGAGTTACAACAACATTTAATTTCCCTTTGGGAATAATGAAGTATTTTTGAATTTGAATGACAGGGCATTGCATTTTAAGTGTCCCTTACTTCCCAATATGTCCTCAGAAGGGAACATTTTGCAGCTCATAATAAGTTAGTCAACTTTTGTTTTGAATGCTGTGCTTTTGATGTCAACTTTATGCTATGATGGCCGAATGAAGGGCTCTTGTATGTCACCTTGCTTTGAGATGTCAGCATCCAAATAGTCAACAGAAGGCTGCTGCCCCTCTGCAAAAAATACAAAAAAAGTGTAAATGTTTGTATTGTAAGGAACCATACATGTTCATACACAAGAGCATTAATTCCTTTCACCTCCAGGTTTGGTGTCGAATTGTTGGCCTGCTGAATCAAACATGGAGTCAGATTGAAGTGGACGTTCAACGCCTTCACCAAGCCCACGTTCAACGCCTTCACCAAGCCCACGTTCAACGCCTTCACCAAGCCGAAGTTCAACGCCTTCACCAAGCCGAAGTTCAACGCCTTCACCAAGGCCTTCACCTGTCCTGTCCAGAGGTCTGCCCTCTTCAATTTCTGCTTTGGAAAGTCTATCACACAAAAACACCTAGACTGAATTGTAGTTCACATTTGGGCATGTATGTGGATTTAAAGTCATCTTTGTGTTTGATTGCTTACTTGCCACTTCTTTTTTGACCTGACTTCTGAGACACCAGACTTCTTCTAGAAGTTTTCAGACTCCTCCTCGGCTGCATATCAGACCCATATTCGCTCTCCTTTCTCTTCTGACTTGTTTTTGGTTTAACTGAAACCTTTCTTCCAGGGGGTTTTTTTCCCACTCTGCTTGATTTCCGCGTGCTTGGCGACCTGTCTCTTGCTGACTTCTTCCTTTCCATCTCAGCAGGAATATCGATCTCATCCACATCGAAATAACAGTAGAAGACCTCGTCAGCAGTTCTCTCCTCTTCCTCGCCCAGTTCAATGTACACACTGGTGGAAAAGAATTGCTGCCAGAAGTCTTCCCCGCTGGAACCTTTTTGTTTCTTCCTCCAGCTTCTGATTATGGAGTTGGGGATGTAGCCGTCTGGAGCCGTGGGCCATCTACTGCACTCCGGGTCTTCTTCAGCATCGTCCGCCATGACGCAATATTCAGCTGTCTCGCCAAGTTCAAACTTTTTCATGTTGCTGAAACCACAGAACACATCAGCACGGTACTATTGAAGTTACGGTAGAGTGCAAGGCAGACACCTGGAAAAAAAAAATGGAACAATGTAAAAGTAGTATCAATTTCAAAAAAAAAAAAAAAAACATGCCATTTACAATATGTTGACCCTTCTCACTAATAATTCTCTTGGGATTACAGCAACAAAAAACTTTTTTTTCCCCTTGGGCCCCCTCCACAGATTCTCTATGGGGTTTCAAAATTATTTTCATTTTGGGCCATATTAAGGTCACAAATATTCTCAAGGGTTGGTTGTGGCAGAATGTATTCATAAAATCACCCATTAATAAACTCTTAAAATGTTAAAAGGTTAGTATTATGTGTTTTCTAGGTACATAGAGCTATTTTATAACACAATAAAGTAACTATGACCTTCAGTTGTTATAAAAAAATACAATATAATTCAAATATGAATTCCTTGAAATTGGGCCTCTGTCTCTTTAAAAACGCCTGTCCTTTCTGAAACTCCGTCCACAGGATGTCATCACAACATAACAGAGGTAAAAGGTTCCTCTATTGACCCTTTTACAGCGTTTTTTACCAGCGTTTAATTTTCCTTTATCTTTTATCTTGGAAGTTCTAGAGGGCCACATAAATACTAATGGTGGGCCAGATTAGGCCCACTGGCCTTGAGTTTGACACATGAGCTCTTTCATCTTCAAGTCTGGACTCTGGCTGGTCCATTTCAAACACTGATATCACTTCCAGAAAGAAAAGGATTTTAGAAAAATCTTAATATTAATCCATCTTAACTAAATCTGCTGAAAGTTTCAGTAATTTTAGGCTGAACTGTGCCTCAGGGTTTATTTTTCCATAGACATGAGTGAACCACCGAAGCCCTTAAATGCCAGAGATTGGAAATAGCATAAGAGCAGTATTTTGTATCATAATAAAAAAATAAAACTTGTTTATGTTGGCAAAGCCTCACAGGATGATGTGCTGTCATCTGGAAGAAACGGAGTGGGGAGACGGAGTATCAAAGGGAGCTCCTTTTATGCCTTTTTAACAAGACAATAATGACTCGTCTTGTTATAATGAGAAACTGTCACGTTTTAAAGAGATACCGCTCCTGCATTCATTTTCTATTTCTGGCAGTTAAAAGCTTCCATATAAATGTTTTTCTGTGACACAGAAATATTCTGGTTTCATTTCTTTCTCACTCAAAGCTTCACTTAAAAGTTTCATCAGTTACTCTAAGAGCACATGTCAGCAGATAGTTAGCCTAGCATGGCATGAATAATAACAGTAACAGCTGAGAGGAAGTGTAGTTTTCCATAATTAAATTTTTTATTTAAACATTTATTACCTAATAGTTAAACAGTCTGTGGAGAAATTCAGTTTATCTGTTCAATTAACTTTCCATTGACACAATTTATGATAAAGCTAGCTGTTAGAGGTTGTTATTTAGTTTTTCTTTTTTAACCAAAGTAGCAATAATTTTTAAAACCATAACTTCAAATATCTTTGTAATTCTTTTGTGTTCTGTTTACTCGTTACAATGACTTTTTTCCCCTCGTTAACTAACTCTAGACATTTAATTTGACCTTTTGAATAATTATTAAAACAGTTCTTCCTGTTTCCACCTACCTCCTCCCTCTCAGCCTGGCAGAACTCCTCCTGCCTGTTGCCGTCCACATTCATTTTAAATAAAAACATCAGTCATCAGTTCAGTGACAGTTAACAGCACTTTATTTTATTGGCTTGGATTTCTATTTAGTTTTGAAACTGTAGCCTTTCTGATGTGGGGGAAAAAAGCCACCCATTCAGTAAAGTGCATCGTCATTTTTCCGTGAGCTTTTTAACATTTTGTCACATTACGACCACAATTGTGTTTATTGGCTTATAAACACAGCTTATTTTGAAATCACAAAGCGAGTCTGTATTTTTCAGTATCCAAAGAATGATGTACTCTTTTATTTAAAGGTTGGATGTGAATACATTTATAATTGTAACAGAAGCAAGAGCAGAAATACCCAGACTAGACAGAACGATGAAGATGTCCGGCTGTTAAATTACTGTTAGATGAAAACCACAAATGAACAATCGATAGCTTTCTCTCTTAAAAGTTATTGCCGAGGAAAGAATGTTTGCCTGTTTTCATAGCAACTGGATCAAAAGTACAATTTAAAAACCAAATGGAGATCGTCTCACACACACACACAAAAAAAATCATATGCTGGCCCTACTTCTTTCCCCAGACATCTCTGCATATGAAAATATGGAAGCTTTTTTAAAAAGTAGCCATTTCTCTTTGATAGCTGCGTGTTTGCAAAAGTGGACAAAAAAAGTCACAAACTGCACACATACGCATGTTTCATTTTTAATTACATACTAACATATATGTTTTGGCTTGAAATGGTGGAACTTTTTATATGCTGTACACATTTGATATGTTCAGACAATAAATAAGAAATGCAGGAAAAATATGGCTTCTTCCACCAAGTCTTCTTCACATGGCTCTCCTCTTCCTTTTCTTCTCCTCCTGGGATAAATGAATGTTCCTCTTTCCATCCAACAAACACGTCTCCATTATTTAGTCAGGGAAAACGGCTAAAATAAGAAAAAACCTAACTAGCTCTTAGTCTTACGCCGCTCTGACAATCTATTCACATTTCCACAAAAATCACAGTTATATGGCATCTTTCTGCAACAGGTAGGCAAACTATAACTCATGCATTTTCACTGACCATATAATTGGGCAATTTGACATTTCTAAAATAAATCAACTTAATGGAAACATGCTTTTTTTTTTAATTCTTGAAAAAAGAAGTTTGGAGCTAGGATGAGGTGGATTTTTTGGCCATATCTAAGTTAGTCTATTGCAATGGCAACATTTTTTTCGCATCGCACGAGTCACACGAACCACAGCAGTGATGTTGCCACTGGCGCAAGTCGTGAAGAAGACGACAGGAAGTAGCAGGAGGATCGTGGCGCTGGATGTTTTTTAAAGACACTGCGTGAACAGACTACGTGGGATTTTAATTGTGTTTCTTATCTGATGGAAACATTGTGATTGCAAAGTTGTATTTTTTCAACATCAGCTTAGAAAAATGTAAAGAATCCCTTTTTGTGGAGATAAAAACACCAGCAGAGACGAGCGTCGGTCAAACTAACACTTAGCATCCGTTTCTAACTGCCTGAGCGTCTACAGTTATGATCAGGTTCCACATAAAAAACAGAAAACTGGTCCCAGTTTGTGAAAGACCATAATCACCCTGGTGTCATTCGTAGTCCTTCATTGACTTGTTGACGGTTCTAAATGGAAAGATATTTCATTTTGGTTCTATTAATGGCCAGGATACAAATCCTGCTCTCTCACATTTTCATCTTTACCGATGCTACATCACTGACCAGTTGCTATGTTTTAACCTCCCTGATCCATCACATTTAAATGACCCAGATATCAGATTGCCTCTGATACTGTAGCATACACGTTATGATCTCCAGCTCGGTCAGGCTACTCTAACATGTTTTTTAACATATTTGAGCAAGTGCTACTCAAATGTAACAGCAATAAGCAAACAATAACATTACAAAATCTTGTGGTACATTATGCTGATTCTCTGTCTGCACCTATGAAGATTCTCTAACTTTGACAGAACGTGGTTAACATGATGGGGAACCAGGCTTAAGTTTCTAATTTATGCTCATTTATGTTTTGGACATTTAACTGTCATCTCAAGATGGTCCAGGGGTCACTAATATAGATTCATTGAGCATCTCTGAAGTTCCTGAATTTCAGATTCTGACTGAAGATCAAAAGTAAGACCTTTTTTCTGATGAAAAGCATGTTTTTGTCAGAGTGTGAAGTCTTTTAGGAGCTTGGATACTACCAAGACTTAGAAAGAACTGACTTAGAGTTTATTTTAAAAGCTCTAAAATGAAATATTCCTCTTTTGACTGGAGTCAATGATTAAAAAAAAACTGAAAAAGTGAAAGTTGGCGTTTTAGCTCCCTGTTTTGTAAAAGGTCAAAGAACAGTAACAACGATTTAGAAATGAAATGAATGATAAACTCATACAGATTACAAGACTGGATTGATTTAAGAAAATCAGTTTAGTATGCTAATTACATTTGGAATTGATTGAAATGTGTTATTTAAACTAGTAGAAATGCTTTTATTTCAAAACAGAATATGGACCTGAGATGTTTTTATTTAATTTGTCTCTGCAGTTTATTTTCCGTTGTTGCTTCGCTGGTCGGCTTTGCGGGGCTCAACTTTGACTCTTTGCTTTTACTTTTGAATTGTTCAGAAAAGAAGACCAGAACCTCTGTGATCATGTCGAATCTCCGTCCAGTCGACGGCTCCTCTAAATGATGTCCTCCTACATTCTGTCAGGATCAGCCTCCAGAGCCACAAACTGACCTGAGGATAACCTGGAAACGGCTCCAGGCTCAGAGTCTATTCAAACCAAACTCTGGCATCGCGACCAAACAATCCATTCAAGTTTCAGCTGGAGCATTTTGTTAAAAAAAAAAAGAAAAATTAAAATGATACTCTGTTGAACTGATAGCACAACGTCCTCGTTGTGTTTTTTGCAGCCGAGAAATGAAGAACATATGGAGACGAGGCAGAAACTCTCAGAGGCACAACATTACAGTCAGTTAATGCAAAGCTGCAAATACCTGTGTTAAATGCAACACCTGAGACACTCCTTCTTAAATTCTTTCATGCAGCTAAAATTGTTTTGTTTTTTTTCCTTTGTACACATTATTTTGTATTTAAAAAAGAGGTTTAAAAATAAATAGAGATCAAACTGGAAGACCTTTCTCAGGCTATGACTACAGCTACTCCAAACCTTTGGACAATAATCGCTGCTGGGCTAGAATCAAGATGCTACTGGATGATTGTCACTAAGTGCAACATGTGCTGTTGAAGCTGTGTGTGTGTGTGTGTGTTATATATTAAATACACTGCACGGGTCGGAGGAGGCCGCGCTGCCTCCTGGGAACCCAACATGAAGACGTTCTCATGTTCTCTGCTACAGTCCGTCAGCTCTGCTGAAGGACAAAAACCAATCAGTAGCAACAGTTTGGGAGAGCACTGCTGTTTACACCACCAGGACGGTTCCAGTCTCTTTATGTTTTTTGGCATACATAAAAAAAAAACTCTAATCAGACGTCTGCAGAATTGAAAAACAAAATAACAAAAACAAGCATAAAAATCAACATGGGTGATACATTTTTTAGGATTGTTGTGACACGTCCACTTTGTTGTTTGACTTAGTTTCATTAAGACAAGTTAATTATGCAACAGGAGAAACTTTCTCAGTTTGCAGAGATCTGACCTGAAACCACGAGCAGCCAGGCCCACCGTGATGAGCCTCAGCTGCCGAGACCGGAAATAAAATAAGAAAACTGTGCATTTCAACACACACATGGACACACACAGGGAGACAATGCTCCTTTTGTTGATACATATGTCCAGTGGCGTCGATTCTCATGGGGTGGCCAGACCCCAGGCAAGTAAAAACTATTGGTGTGGCATGACTAACAGAGAGCGACGAAAAATAAAAAGTCCCCAACTGCATACTAGGAAGTTGAAGTTCAAGCTTTAGCTTTAGTTCTAAGCTAGCATATTAGCCTGCTAACATGCTTTAGCATAAATCAACATGAGAAGAATTACATGAAAGAGTTTGCAATGTTGATCTGACCAAATTCCAGAGGCGGCGCTGACATGAGATTCCACACAGAGCAGCAGAAACCCACTGAGCCTGTCAGTGTCCTGAGTCGCCCCGTAACGCCAGCAGAGTGGGACCGTTTGCCAATCCACTGCTGGGACTGCTCACCTTTCCTCTGCTGGCTCAATCAGCAGCTACTGAACAGGCTGAGAAGACAAGAGCTCCAGTTATTTTGTTGGGTTGGTTGTTGGCAGGCGGGTGGAGGTGAACGGGTTACAGGGAGAGCACTGTGACCGACTCGGAGCAGGCAGGCGTCATTCTTGCAGAAGAGTCTCCTTCCAGTCGAAGGAGTGGTTTGGTCCATGAGTCAGAGGCAGGATAGGAGGGTCCACTAACTGCCACATTCCCGTCTCTCCCTGTTCCTCACAGGCACAGAAGCCCAGGTACGGGATCTGAGGACCAAACAGCACATCCAGGTTTCTAGCGTCATTTCAACCACAGCTTTTATAACTGTAACTAAGCAGAGACGCACAGATCAGATTGTGGCCAACTTCCACTGTCAGGTTCCCCTAAATCTCTATTTACCTTTGAAAACTTTCTTATATGAAGATATAGGAACAACATTCAAAATATTTCTCCCAGCATGCCGGTTGGTCACTATCTATATGAGGCAGTGGCTGTAAACCAGGATTTCATCATTTTAAAACAAACAAAAATGATTATGGAGTTAAAATGATCAATTTCTGCAAATTCTGTAGAAAAAGTATATCCTAAGATTTCTAACATTTCAAAATTATCACATGATTTTATTTGATAAAAAAAGTAAAATCAGATGTTTTTGCCAGCTTCATTTCGTTGAATATCTGACATGCCAAATATAAGATCTTCAATATATTCTGATGTGGAATATCTGATATGTTCAACATCAGAATATATTCCATTTTATCTGGTAATCTATTCAACATCAGACTGAATAGATTACCAGACAAAAAATTTCCATCACAATCCCCTCTTTTGATAAGAAAATCTATAATATTTTTATATTAATTCTGTCACATTTTCAGCAAAGATGAAAATGTGATGGCATATGGTTAGTTTTTTTTTTTTTGCCTAAACAGATTAGGAAAAAACTCTGTTTAGGTAAAAACAAAAAAAAGCCCAGCATGGCTGCTGGTTAACTAGAAGTTTGACTAATTTCCCCCCTGTGGGGCGATAAGGGCTTGATCTATCTTCCATCTATTTAAGTTATTTTAACTTATACTTTAGAATGATTGAAAAAAGATTTCATTTCTTTAAAAAAAAAAAAAATGTATGATTTAAGAATTTATTGGATTCCATGTTTGTCTCTGATCTTCTTCCCTTTTGAAAAGCACTGTGTCATCATACCCAGCTGGCCAGAGGAGCTGTGACAGGAGAAAAGTGTGCTGTGGAAACCAAAACTGACGCGGAGCAGACGGACCTTTCGTACGACTTGGATGAAGTCCTTGGCGTTCTGGGGGCTGCGGCCCTGCAGCTGCCGCGTGCAGGCCTCCAGGGAAGACGCGTGGGCTACGATCAGCACGTTGTTTCCTACGCAGAGCGGAAAGAAAAACACGAAGCGTCAGCGCAGCACCGATGTAAGAGCACTGACAACGGCGGCAGCGGAGGAGCTCGGGCTACCTGTGCTTTTGCAGTCTGACAGGATGTCTTTGGTGACTTGGTAGCTGCGGCTCATGTAGTTCTCGTAGGACTCGGACACGGTCAGCTTGCTGGCCGGGATCAGAGGCCTGCGCAGAGACAGACAGACAGACAGACAGAATGACGTCAGGCAACTTTCAGGAGAGAGAAGATCGACCCGGCGGACATTTTGTGTGTCTGCTTCGGCAACCAATAACTTATGGCGACTTTCTAAATGTTACTCATCGTCTGCGGTGAGAAAACAATGGAGGGTTTCAGCTCCAGTAAACAACAGGCAGCAGGGGGTCTGTGTGAACTGGTGTGTGTTACAAGTCAGCTGCTGCAAATGGGAATCCGAACCAGAACAAACAGAAAGAGTGGAACACAAAGATTTAAAATAATAACTAAATTAAATTACATCAGATAATTGAGCAGCAATTTATTTTTCATAATTTAGAAAAATACCCCCCCCCCAAAGAGTCCCCAACACAAAACAGAACAAAATGCCAAAGTTTTCATACATGGTAACAAAATGACCTTAGCAGAAAGAAATGGGAGTGTGTGTGTTTAAAATGAATGTGGGTTTGAGTTGGTCGAGGAGAACTGGAAATTTCTACCCCTTGTGCTCAACTGGCATGTTTGTTTTGCAGTTACCCAGAATGCCCTGCACCGTAGTCCATTTTCTGCTTTTGGAGAAGTGCTTGGAGTTCACATATGCATTCAAACTGCACCAGAGTTCACTTCAACAGAAGTGATATCTAGGTTTGTAGGCGAACCAAAGTTCACTCTTTTGTTCTGCTACAGAGTTTGATTTCACATTCACACTTCCCCAAACCAACCGAACCCCCCAACCCAAAAAAAAAACAATCTACTAGAGTTCGATTAAAGCCGACTAAATAGAACTGGGGTTAGCTAGATTCTGGAGAGCACAAACCGACTCCTAAAGTCTGCTACAAAACCTCGAGTGTTGGTCCAGGAGTCTGAGTCGAGTCTGAAATCCTATTTTTGAAATGCAACATCACTGAGTGTCTGTGGCAGACCAGGACTGGACCCGTCTGTTCACCTCCAGGAACCTTTAACTCCTCCGTTTGGAACAGGTTGGTTTCAGGCTTGAAATGTGAAGTGTTGTCATGGAAACGGACATCTCCCTCACCTGTAAGCTGTGTCTACGCTGAAGTTGGCAGCAGCCAGATCAGTGGGGGGGATCCACGCTGGCATGGAGTTCCCTGACACCCACTTTGTCCACTCGAAAAGACCCGGCTCCACGCGCACCTTCAGCTTCCCGTCCTGCTGCAGGCCTGCTCACACAAACACCCGGCGGTCAGGAAGGGCCGGAGGGCCGTCGGAACCGACTGCCGAGCAGAACCGGCTCACCTTTCAAGATGTTCTGCGCAGTCTGAACACATCGCAGCGACGGAGAGCAGTACACAAAGTCTATCATCGTGTTGCTCTCCAACAGGGCCTCGCCTGAGAAGGCAGCACACGGTTACCTTGGATATGTTTCAAAAAGCCACATTGCCAACAACTCTGTCACTGACGTACCGACTAATCGGGCCTGAGTGGACCCAAACACAGTGATGGGGGAGTCCATGTCGTAGTCTCTCTGTCCTCCCCACAGAGGCAGGCTGGGAGGCATGTTGAGGTTGGAGCGTACGTATCTACCTGCAGAGCAACAACATGCGTTTAGACTTGAGCTCTGGTGTAAAGTCAGACCTGGCAGAGTCTAAAGTTTCACCTTTGCCGTCCGAGCAGAGAGTGAGCCAGTGTTTCCCAAACACCACGTCCATCCTCTCGCCGTGCCGGCACACAAACACCGTCCGTTTGGGCTGCCGAGTGTGGCTGCCACTGAGGCGCAGGACCTGCTGCAGTGAAACGGGCCCAGAAATGATGGAGTCAGGCAAGCGGCATGGTAGTGGAAACGCTTTGAACTGAGAGTTATACAAAACACAAACTGGATTTCACTGCACAAGCAGGTATGAGCCTCCTATCGGTGAATTAATGCTGGGCGGTTTTCTTTCAACGCAAAGAGAAGCTTCTCATTTCATGAACCATAGAAAAAACACTAAATCTTTCCAAGTATTTTTGTTCTCATTTCTAGTGCAAATATGGTAGAACACTAACAATAAGACCAAACTATCTTTTCATGAAGATGTAGAAGTTTGTTTTGAGTCAATAATTCCTTAATATTGGTAAAAAAAACAAAACAAATAAACTACTAGATCCATTGGCAGATTATTTCACTTATGAGAAAAATATCTTGTTAGAAGTGAACTAATCTCTGAGCGGGACTAGTAGCTTTTTAAAGGCAGCATCACAACCACCAGTACCTGCATAGGGTGGCAGATCACACTGAGAGCAGGCGTGTCTCCAGGACCGGTGCTGTCAGGACGTCTGCTGTCCAGCAGGCCGTCAAACATTCCTTTATCCTTACCAGCTTTATCACCAGGTCCACAGCTGAAGAAGGAGTGGGAGCTGGGGAGAGAAGAAAGACGGACAGCTGACTGATGCCTGCTGAAAAATCGGTTGCATAATTTCTGAGCCAAAAAAAATAATATCGCAGTGAGAGCCTTTGTCAACCCGGGAGGGCTTGACAAATAACAGTGGTGACTGTCCTGGCGCCGCATACTCATACAAATGCATATTTTATAAGAATATATATAATTCATACTTTGTTCCTCTGCTCTGACAATACATTACAATTCCACACCTAGAATTTTGATCCAAATATCCAAAATGTCATATGAAGCCACGTGATTACGAGATTATCTTCTAAATAACTCAAAAAATATTTGATCGTTTTCCTTTGCATTTAGAATTATTCTACGTTATCAAAAGCCACCTAAAGTGTTGCAGTCAAAACAAGTTGTGACCAAATCTAAGCTGTCCACCAGGCCACATCTGCACATGTGCAGTCAACAGTAATCACCCTGCTGTTGCCAACTTAGCAGTTTTGTTCCAATATTTAGCTACTTTTTAGACAGAAAAAAGTCAGTATCGGCCAAAATCAGAAACAGCAGGTCAGGTAAGATCAATATTCGGCCTGAAGACTGCAGGCGGTGCAGCCCTCGTTTTTGATGTGATGGAGAAGCCAAACACAAAACTAACTAAAAGTGTTTGTTCTACAACTCAGTATCAAAACCTCTTCATCTGGCAGGCATCGGGCCGAGTCAGGATCCTGAAGTTTGAAGTTTTGTCCAGCTGCAGTCAGGCCCTGAGTTGCTTCTGTGCACAGCCAATCAAAATTCAGTTCAATTCAAAATTCAAAAGTACTTTATTGATCCCAAAGAGAAATTAAATGTGGTTGTAACTCATTAATTTAGATTCTTCAAAGAGTTATTGAAGACTGTGATGACTGTTGGCAGGAAAGATCTTCTCCAGCAGGCTGTGCTGCAATGAATCTGAAGAATTGAAATTGAAATTTTATTTCACTTCAGTTCTACTCCTAAATTGAAAGTGAATCAGCTGGCTTACAAGGTGCAGTGTGGACTTTGTTACTTTGGAATTTTCAGGGGGAATAAATCGGCCAAAAAAAAAAAAAAGTGTAATCAGTGCTCCTCCAGAGAACTGCAGCCGCTGTTCCCTCATGCTTTTCCATCTGTCTGACTTATTTATGTCGTCCCAGTCAGCAGGAGACGCTCCTCACCCATGAAACACCCAGGTGTCAGACTCGTCGGCCAGGCTCACGTAGTTCTCCGGCAGGAGTCCAGACAGGCCGGTGGCCAGCGAGGTTCCGTGGACCCAGCCCTCGCTGGTGCTGGTCTGGTCCATGGAAGACGTGAAGATAAAATCCCCAGGAACCAGCTCCAGTTCGTCATCGTTCTGGGGCATGTAGGGGTACATGACCCTCAGCGTCTGCAGGCACATCCAGAGGCATGATGGGAAAACTAAGACTGTGAGGTGATCAGGGTTTGAACATTATGTGTGACATGGAATTAGGGCTGGGCGATAAATCGATTTGAAGATTTCATTTATGGAAATATATGGATTTGTTTTCCACCAATGAACTCCTTTAGTTTTCATAGTTCAGAGCGATGTCTGCACAGCCGAGGCCTTCGATCCTGTTTTACAGCTTCTAATCATTTGGTCTTTGAACTAAAGTCAAAGACCAAATAATAGAGCAGAATATTAGGGTCAGGCTAAGAATGTTTTATTTTTAAATAGGAGAATAAAGTCGCGCAACAATAAAGTTGAAATAATACAACAATAAAGTTTTATTGTAACCAGAATAAAGTCGAAATATTAGGAGAATAAAGTAGTAATTTTATGAGAACTCCAACACAAAAATAACAAAAAATAAAATACTTTGGTGTACATTTTACAAATAATACTTAGTGGAAATACTTCATTGTTTAAAACATCAGCACCAAATTATTGCCTGTAGCAGGACTTTGAAACAAATGTCCAAACAACGTTGAAGAAAGAACTCCATGAACTCAGCTGCTCCTGTCAGATCCTGATCTTTTTTCCCTCATTACAGCATTTTTTTCAATTTTCAGACATTTTTTTTTCTGGTAAAATTGCATCTTTATTCTGTTAACATTAAGACTATATCCTCGTAATTAAACAAAATATTCTCTAAGTGTGGCTCTGATACAACTCACAGAAGGGATGATTGAAATAAAAGCCATTTTTGAAAATATTTTTTCTTTTTTTTTTAGAAAATAAACTGAGAAGAAAACAATTCATTCAAAACAGGATTTGGTTTAAAAAAAATCGTAGATTTTATTTGTAAGCCATATCGCCCAGCCCTACATGGGAAGCATAGTTTTTTTGGTTTGTTTTCAGTGTGAGCTACCTCATGGCTAGCAAAACGAATGTCCCGGGAGAACAGGACAGCCAGCCAATCACAGCCCAGCTTCACCTCGATGCCCTTGGCCAGCTTCTCCAGTGAGGAGAGGTGATCACTGGGGAAGTTGTAGGCCAGCGTCAGGTGGAGCTGCTTCTTGTGAGGCTCCACTTTGACCTCTGGAGGAGACAGAGGATTGGTGGTCATTCTACTGTCAGCCTGTGGGATTTGTCTGGTCTGGACATTACAAGTTACCTACAATCAAACCGTGTGTTTGCCCACCAGGGGCATCACTAGGTTCTGAGGACGAGGGGGCTCAGTCCCCAGGAAGCGGGGAGGGAAAGTGTGACATTTCTCAAACAGCAACAGAAACAGAGAAGTTCCAGCCATATTTTACCCAGATCTTCCACACTATTGTGACATGAAGTAAAGGCTAACTGACAGTTAAAAATGATACTTATGATAAAAAAATATATATTTTTAGCACATTGCATTGAATTTGAATTGAAACAAAACACAAAAATATACTAACAAAACACCACCAAATTATTTTATGAATGTTAATGCTAGGTAGAATGCTAATGCTACCTAGCATTAGCATTTATGGCTAGTGGTGAACTAGATGCAGCTGAGCAGAGAGGAAGGGGGAGGGTCTGAGCAGTGTGTACACAAGGATGACTGGCAGTGGTAAGCCCCACCTCCTGGCTCTGACTGGTTGTTTCTGTAGTTGAGAATATTTTAGGGGGACGCTAGCCCCCCTAAAACAGGCGTAGTGACATCACTGTGTCCCACAATCCCTCTGGAGAACCCTACCTGTCTTCCTGACGGCCTCTGTGGCAAAGTCGGCTGCGAACTGCCTGAGGACGTCGGCCACCTGCTCCTCCACAAACAGCCCGATGAAGTTGGACGACGTGTAGAGCTCCAGAGGCAGCGGGCGGGGGAAGCGGCCCCTCCACTGCTGCACGGTGGTCTGAAGGGCCTCACACAGGGCTTCCACTTTGGGGTCGGCACACTGGAAGGAAGAGAGGAGTCAGAAGGCCGGTCCTGTGGTGGGACGGACTGAACACGGCTGAGACGGGGTCCGGTAGTTTCAGCTCACCATGAAGAACTGACAGAGAGTGATGTGTGGAAAAATATTGTGGGCCTTGTTTTTGCCGCAGGTGACCCGGCTCTGCTGCCAGAAGTGTGAGAGCTGGTTCTGGAGCGGCCCGCTGGGTCGCAGGTAGAGAACGAACTCCCTGGGCAGGGGGTCGTCCAGGAACGGGTCGTCCACATGGGAGAACAGCCTGGTGGGGACAGATTTCTGCTCTCATGTATGTGGTAAACTAGTGCATGAATGTGAAAAAACGGAAGATGATATGTAGTTCTCAACAGTTTTTTCTAACAAAGATTCAAGTTTAAGATGGTAAATGTCGGAATGTATAGATATCTTCAATTTTTTATTTCAACATTCATTATTGAAATATTCAGATGTACAAAACACAAAAGCACAAAACAACACCAGAGGGCGCCACAACACACAGTTTTCTCATACCTTGACTTGTGATGAGTGTGTGTTTTGTGCTGTGCCCACACTTAGTGGTTTAGCTAAGGATGGATAAATGTAAACACGTGTTTAAACTCACCAGTCACATGCTGCCTGTACACTCCGACCTCCAGTTGACACCAGAGACTTCAGGCTGGAAGAGAACACAGAAGATCACAGATAAACAGCGTGACCACGACAGGTTTCAGAGGCAGGCGCAGGGGAAGCAGAGATGGAGATCAGCTGCGAAACATCTCAGTGCAGCTGAGCTTCTGAGGAGCTTCTGGGAACAGATGGAGAATTAAAAAGAGAAGAGCCGAGGACTGGCGTCTGGGAGGAGAGTGTGACCTTGGAAACAGATCCAAGAAAGAGAAACAAGCTGGGAAGGGTTCAAAGCTGTTCACTGAGCGGGCTGCTGTGGGAGTTGGGTACAAACAGCGTGAGGGGAAAAAGGCAGGCTGGTGAATTATTCAGCCTTTCCTGGTTGCCTGGTTGAGGTGAAGCAAACGGAAATTCAGCTACTGCTCTACTCAGAATATTCAACAATGTCTGCTGCAACTTCTCGTTTTAAACATCTGCATTCACATTTTAAGCTCACTTCGGAACCACGACTTTCAGTTTTTTGGGATTGTGTGCGGTGCCCAGGGGTCTGCAGCCTTCACAGCCCAAAGAGCCTGTGGGCTGTGAGGCTCACAGGCTTTGAGTTCAGCTGAACAAAACACATTTAGAGCCAATAATGTTACCTGATTAGGGGTGCACAGATTTATTGGTGCCGATTTCCTTAATATTGGGAGATTGGAGATCAGCAGATACTTACATGTGAAGTCGATCTTATCCACCAATCTTATCTTCCACAGCAAAGGTCTAAAAATCAACCACTGTCCTCTTCTGCTCTCCTGTGAGAGAAGTTTGACTGACAGACCGGCCCATCATGTCTGCACATGACTGTCAACAGTAGTTGACAGCAATCACCTCTCTCAGCCAACTCAGCAGCTTTCTTGCTATATTTAGTGACATTTCAGACAAAAAAATATTGATATTGGCCAAAATTGGAATTGGAAGGTCAGGCTTTTTAAAGGTCAGTCATCGGTGGTTGGCCAGAAAACTGCAATAGATGCAGCCTAATACATATTTACCATTATCTCTCCTGTCTGCTCCAATATGATTAAATTCACTTGGTTTACTGGTGTTCTGAAGATGCTTGTTTTAAGACATGGTTTGTTTTTAGGGACAGAAAACATCACTGTTAACCCTGCTGCTACTAGCTATGTATTTTATTGCTACTGTATTACTAATGTAATCTAGCTCTAAAAATGTTATATATAGCAAATAGGTGAGGGTTGAAAACTATTTCAGGTATTCATAAGTTTTACATTACTTATAAGATCAAAGCTGAAATTCTAATTTGTTGTAGTAGTGGTAATACTAAATTTTACTAAATCTTAAATTCTTCTCTAACATGAACAGTAGGTTGTTTTAAAGTATATGTATCAAGCCTACCCTGTTAATAATAAATATTTACTTAACTCAGAAGCATGTGTTAGCTCGTCCATTTACTGTCATCATCATACATGCTAACTCTAGACGATTCCTTTCAGTTTGTTTCTAAATATTTTTCCCAAATAGACATGGAAAATAATACTAAAATCCAACTCTGTCTTCTTCTCACGGTAAAACTCGGATGTTTTCCTCGTCTTGAAGCAAGAAACTCAGCTGACTGACGGCTGAGAGCAGCAGGCAGGGAAGGGAAGAGCTGCTCTACGTGTTGTTATGCCTGAGAAAACCTCCCACTGTCTCCGTCAGACTATTTAACACACAGTAAAAATGTGAAGAATAGCGTGAAGGACACTTTTAGTGGTTTTAAAGTCATTTCTGCTCCTGTTGTGCTTGATTTAAATGTGATGACCGCTGCAGCGGTGAACCCAGCTCTGACACTTCTGACTCCACACCGTTACTGAACGTGTTTCATTTTATTCTTTATTGCTGTGAACACAAAAACGCACATTTAGGCTCAACATCGCTCCAGGGCTGCACCTGACGAATATTTCAGTAAACAATTATTTTGTCGCTTATTCCGACAGTCAATTAATTGTATAAAAAAATTCCACATTCTGCAGATTTTTCCTCTAACTACTTCAGCCTATTTTGTACAATTTGAAAAATACATAAAAACCGCCATCTTGGTAGGCAAGCACAGTGCAAAGTAAAGATGCACTGTGGATGTTCTCTTGATCAATGTGCAAGATAAAGATTTATCAACAAAATTGCTGCTGTCATACATTCTCTATGAGACAGAGAATGTGGCTTGTTTATTGTTGTCATAGCAACTCCATTGAAACCATCATGACAATTGGTTACGGACACCTACCAAGATGGCTGTCAGCTGCAAAGTTCCCAGAAGTGTGACTACAAATAAGAACTATGCATTAATAACTGAATAGTGAAAGGTGCTTCATAGATTTTCTTTTTACAGAATCTAAAGCAGGTGAAGCTAAAACCGCCACGCGAGGAGTTTGGGGTAGAACACACAAAAAATTACTTTTGTCTGCAAAAGTCATTTTCAAGCCTGTATGTACTCCAGTTGACAGTTACTCAATGACTAAATTAGTTCACAATTATTTCAATAATCGATTCATCATGATTAATCTGAATAACTGTGTCAGCCCTACTTCCTATGCATTAGCGTGTCATACAAACATTTGCATGAGGTCCACTGAATCAGTGGTTTCATCAGTTTTCCTTCCACCCAGTGGAAGGAAAACTGAATGTCTTTGATTTATTTTCCAGCTAAACCTGCCCACATTAAGATAAAACTATTAAGAAAGGAGATCACTGTTTCCACTGCCCCCTGCGTGTTCTGAAAGGCCGGCACGCATCGCTGAGTAAGAGAGCGTTTATGTCACAGGAGGAATTGAGAAAGCCAGAGTGTGGGCAGAAGAATCTGGATCACGAGTCAGAGGAAGTGTCGGTTCCTCGAAAAGACCCCGAGAGCAGCAGAGAGCGACGCTTAGCACCGGCTGATAGGAAGGATGAGCAAACACAAAGAAACACGCTCAGTTTCTGCTGTCTGTGTCACTGTTTCATGTTTCACGTCCCTTCCCTCCCCCACCGCCGTGGAACTGGTGATGCATCACCAGACGTACAAAACGGGCGTGAATGAAGTGGAGCTGACTGAGGAGTGATTTACTCATCCGCCTCAGGTCTGGCTGATGAGGATGAGGATGAGGAGGAGCAGCAGAACTGATTCATCAGCATCTCATTAAGCCGAGCTGGGGGGGACGAGGCCAGGCGGTGTCGACCTCAAGGGGGCAGCAGCGCGGGGGGAGCGGAAGTGTGTGCTGCTGATCAATGGCGCCGCTGGTAAAAGGTTTTCTTGCTTCATGTCTTTGAGGGTAGATGGAAACATTCTCTGACGAAAACCCAAAGACTGTTAAAGTCCTTTGGACTTTACACGTCTAATTAGTGACTTCTTGAAAGCATTTAAAAGAAAAAAAGCAAACAAATATGCTGTGGCTCCCTTGTTCGTCAGCTCTTATAAAAATACATAAATATAATATAATAATAATTATATTATTTGACGTATTATATAATAAATATAATAAGTTGTAAAGTCAGATCTTTTAACTTCAGTAAACTTAAAATGACTGATTTTAGACATGTTTTTGTTGTACACATGTCTAAATAATGTCTAAATACAGGGCTGAGCTGATTAATCGGATTAATCATGATGACTTGATTACTGAAAGAACTGTAGACTAATTTAGTCATCAAATAATCGTTAACTGGAGTATACAGACTCAAAAGAAAGGCCAATTATTGAAAAAAAACCAACAATCTACATATTCAGAGCAGCAATTAAGCCAAAACAACAAAAAATATAAATGTTTTGAATTTTAGATGAATCTGTTCTACCTAGATTTCAACAACTCCACCCAGCTCAAGTTCTGGAAAGAAAATCTATTAGGAAACCTTTTGACCCCTAAACCTGCTGAGTTTAGGGGTTGAAAATGTAAACGGACTAAAAATGGTCTATTCATCACTTTCCTGTTTCCTACTGAACCAACTCAAACTTCTGCTTTGGTTGTCTATAAGTTACCATTTCTTTATAACACCGCTCCTACAGTAGACGTTTTAAATAATTCTACCTCAGACACCAGAGAAAGGAAACAAGTCGTTTGTTGCAGCTTCACATGCGTGACCTCAGCACACAGCCGTTCTGACCCCAGCCTGCGAGCTCACAGCGGCAGCAGCAGCGCCGCCGTCGTGATGCAGCTGATGAGGGGAAGGTTGCTTCGGGCGTCTTTAACCACTTTGACAAGACAGTCGATCACACAGTCAGCGCAGGATCAGAAAGATTTATGCCTCGCTACCTGTCACACGAGTCAATAAAGACATAATATTTGACCAAAGGCTCTGAAATAGAACTGAAAAGGAGAAGTGGATCCAGCGACGCGCTTGGCATTTAGTCAGTCAACATGTGAAACTTGTTTTTATGTGCATCATGACGTAAAGTTAAGTTACGCACACCGCACTATGCAGAAGAATACTAGTTAGATATAAATATAGATTTAGATGCTTTATGTTGTAAAGCACTTTGAACTGCCTTGTTGCTGAAATGTGCTATACAAATAAACTTGACTAATTGAAACTTGAGTGATAGAACATGTTCCAAATTGAACATGCATTTTATGAGAAGAATACAGAAATATCTGGAAGCTTTATAAGTCATTTTCTTGTGTCCACTCACAGCTGCGAGAACTTCACTTCTTTTAAACGGACTGCAGGGTCATACTAACCACTGACCCGCATCAGAACAACTTACTCAAATTTAAATTCAGTTTATTTATATAGCGGCCAATTCACAAGATCAGTGAAAAAAGGCACTTTGCAAATAAATTAATAAAATTTTAAGTCCGTTTTAAATGGTAGTTTGGGTCGCTCTTTTAAAATGTGGGGTTCTGTTGAGATATTATGAGTGGTTAATATATTACTTGTGATCGATTACTTTTTGACACCAGAGACCAGTCAGGGCAGGGCTAAAAACACTGAGATATGACATGTTCATTTCAAAAATCTGTTAGCAGTTCATCCAAAAAACACAAACTCTCTTTTAGTGAATATTAGGTTGGTCTGTCACGATAACAAATGTTCCTGTTATCACAGTAATTATTGCGATAAATCATAATATTGTTGTTTTGATGCCAATTTCAAGTAATATATTGATAGTGGCACAATAACGCAAGTCTGTCCAATAAACTTTCATTTTTGTGAAGAACACTCAACGCTGGACCTGGAGGATATTTTTAACCTCCAACATAAAACACAACAGCCAAAAACTATAAATAAAACAGAAATAAAAATGACTTACAGCCAAACCTATAAATAAAATGGATTATGAAGTTTGGAAGTTATTGAACTCATTTTATTTTGTCATATAATTAATTGATTTTTGCGACAGGCTTAATATTAGCCTGTTATGTCCTGTATAGAACAGTTGTTATATGGAACATGTACTGCATTTCACAAATTTTAAGATTTTTATTTGTAAAAAGTTTGGGAAACAATGCATCCTTTTCCTTCCATTTTACAATTCTTTGCTACTTTGTGTTGGACTATATCACAGAAATCTGCAAAGGTAGAGCTGAGATCTGTGAAGCATTTTAAATGTTACATCTTTTATGTCCTGTGTCTACCATTAAATATAACAATCAGTTATTAAATGAAGAGGATTGTCAACTCAAATCATTTACATGCGCACCAGAACATTCAGTGGCATTTATAGGTTAGAGCAGTCAGGTGACTCAGTTCAGCTCTGATATTTGATCAATCACACAGGTTGATTAAAAAACTACTGTTTCTACAGGATGGTGGGCTGTGGTGGTGCAGGCATTAAGCACAACCCACATAAGGAGGCCTTAGTCCTCAACGCAGCTGTCGCAGGTTCGATTCCTGGCCTGGCGACTTTTGCCGCATGTCTTCCCTCTTCTCTCATTCCCACTTTCCTGCCAATTCACTATCAAATAAAGGCAACTAGAGCCAATAAAACCTTAAAAATTACAACTTTTTTTACAGGATGATGAGGCTGATTGGGCGAAGATTAAAAAAAGGCAAAAAGAACTCTGTATGAACAAAATGAAAAAGAACAAAAACAGTAATCATCACTGTAGGTAAACAAAACCATAAGGAGACAAGATGTCCCGTGATAACCCCCTCCCACCTGCAGGTCAAACATTCTCCTGAAGTTTCCTCATACTTGTTATTTCCGTGATACCACCGACTACGACTCTAAGCCTCACAGTGCTTCTTGAAATACACAAATACTTTGATGCAAGAAAAAAAAGATAAAGTTCACCACATTTATTTCTGGAAGGGGGGGGGACTGCATTTGTGTTTCCAGGAAAAGAAAATGTGTACAGCCATCCAGCGAGTTATAAACGCTCCTTTGCGTGAGATTGGCCTCAGGTTCGAATGTGTCGGGAACATGTAGATAACTCCAGGTCTTCTGCGCAGCGCGTGGCTGAGTCACAGCGCAACGAGGCTGGAGAGCGGAAAACATTTCGTTCTACATCAGGAGGCCGGCTATATGGATAAAGTCTGGCAGCTGTAGGAGCGTCAGTCAGACAGACATGAGAAAGTGGCTCGAGTCGCATGAAAACAGGACATTCTCTGGACACATCATCCAGAAAATAAACGCTGCATGAAACCTGAACGTCTTTCATAGAATAGCTTTTTGTCTAATAGAGTTACATTTATTTATCAGCCAACCAGTAAAAACTGTAGACCTACTGTATATATGGGCTGAACATGGATATATGGAACTTTGGTTTTTATACAGACAGAGGCACTGTCAGGACGCCGGCTGTGTTTGTGTGATGCAGTAATCCTGTTACACATGTCTCTTTAATCCCCTATCTGACTTTTCTCTGAAATATGACAGGTTTTCCATGAGCAGAGATTTAGTCACTTGTGTTTATGCTCAATTACAATATAGATTACTATGTTAACGCATTAAGTTCGTAATGCTAAGAGAAAGCAACTAATTTAAAGACTAATTTAAATTAGTCTTTGTCCAAAACATTTTAGTCTGGATTTTAAACTTTTTTTTCTATTCTTACAATAGTGGAAAGACCTGTGTTGAAATTAGTGCTGGGCGGTACGACAGAAAAAAAAATTTTTTTTAAATATATTTTTATTTGAAAGATTCTGGCGGTTTCACTGTTTATTTATTATTTTTATTTTATTCAATGACTGGGCATTACATGACGCTTGTGGCTTATTTTCCTGTCAGAAGTAAAAGGCTTTAAATGAAGGCTCTAACCAAAGCATCACAAAATGACTCAAGAGTCAGTATGAAATTGAGAAATGAGTTGCAGGATGCAAGCTATTTTTACTGCGCAAAGTGCAACACATTAAAAATAGAAATAAACAGAGATGCAGAATCTCTAACACTGCTTCCCTTTCAAAACAAAGTGTTTTCAGATGCTTCTATAAACACAAGAAATGAAGCCAAAATACTTGAGAAGTGGGTGACTGCACCTGGCTCCATTTCCAGTTCACTCCAGTGTTGGTGTCATGTTGGGTTAGCAGTTTGGCTAAAGGATTTTCACACTAATATGATGGAAAGCACTTAGTGTTCTGAACCCCAGACGGACGGATCTCGGCAAGTTCCTGTAGCATGACCAGTACCACTAGACATGAGGCTTAGCTATGCTTGTTTGTTAAAAAGACAAAGACAAAAAAGGAAGAAAAGAAAAAGAAAAATCTTGAAATAGAAAACAAAAACAGGAAGAGAAGAAACAAGGAAAGAGGAAGAAAAACTAAATTAGATCCTTCACCCAGGAATTTATGATAAATTTGAAAAAGCTCAGAAACTTTGACATCCACACCTGTGAACTATCAAAGAAACAGTCACCATAAAATAGTAAAGGAAGTGAAGTCATAAAGAGCTTCTCTAGTCTTACTGAACCCTTAAAGCTCTTCAGTCAGGAGTCACATCCAAATATTCACTCTGATTTGGAGATCAGTAGGAATCATGGGCTGCCTTCCGTAGGGGCACATATGGCAGGAGGAAGATGAAATCAAACCCACAACTTTCCAACTGCAAGATGACTACTCAACCCACTGAGCCACAGTGGCTAAGCTACAGCTTTACAAGTTAGTGGCCAGCTAATGGCCCCATCTTGGCTTCATCTCTATGAGAGTGGAGTCAGAACAATATGTACTGTCAAATAACTGTATATAACCATCAGGATTAACCTTCCCTCCATCCAGGACGTCTATAGGCCTGGGTCAGGAAAGGAGGAGCTAACATCTCTCCAGATCCCACACATCCTGGACACTAGCTGTTAGCACTTTCCCCTTCAGAAATGTATTACATTTCTGAAGACTGGTTTATGCAAGGGTGCTACTTGCATAAACCAGTCACCACAGAAACAGTTTCTTCCCCCAGGACGTCTCTCTGATGTTTATACCTTTATATCTTAAATGTCTTTAATCAGCGCAAAACAGACCTGAAGTCAAATTAAAATTGAATATTTTTTTAAACATGTAAAGAAAAAAAAAATATCTGAAATGATATCTTTTCACCATATCGTCCATTTCTACTGAAACAAATGTTCAAATATATATAGCAGTCATAAGGAGATGCAACACAGGGATGCATGAAAATGCCTTTAACGATAGATCCAGTCTGATAAAAGAGTCTCATTACTAAATCATGAGGTCGGCCAAAGCTTTGAGCTCAAAACGAACACGAACTAGTTGGTGCTGGTGTTGCCAGGTTACCTCAGCCAAGGGGTGAACATCTGATACAAATGAGCTGAGCTCAGTTCTAGTTCAGGACTTAAGGAGCAGGTCACTGGCGGCATGTCCTCCGGCTCATTGGGGTTGAGGAGATTCTTGGACTGAGCCAGCTTCGGTGCATTCCACAAATATTTAATCCATTTGAGGTCTGTGGAAGTTTGGAGGCTGAGTCTATGTGTGTGTGTGTATGAGTGTGAAGGGAGAGGTGGAGTAAGGGGGGTATACTGGGCAGAGAGTGATTCATGCCAGAGTAGTATGCAGCGTTTCACAGCAGAAGACTGAAATGAGATGATGACAGATTTTCCCTTCAGCTGTCCGTGTTTCTCATACATCGACCGTTATCACAGAGTAAACCATGAACTCGTTCAAAGTGCACTATGACTACTTCAGGGTTTTAAAGTCAAAGGAATACCTTTCAAAAGGTAATCTTTTATTTATTTATTTTACTAATTGTAGTTCAGCATAAGAAAAATGTTCATTCACATGAACCCAAATACGCCCGTGAGCGTAAACATGCCAAACCCATAGAGGGCACTGTAGCGCAACGCTTCAAAACAACCACAAATTAAACATGGCGCCATGAGGTTCATTTGTGTGGACAGATATATAGGTTGAACTACTTTTAAATACCGCATTATAATATAAAGCGATTGAAATCGTGTCAAAGGAAGTATGTGCGGGACCCTATATCTGCATTTCTCATGCACACACACAAACACCAACGCAGACTTTTCTCAAATCCCCACTTTGGTCAGAGTTTTTAAAAGTAATCATTTTTATTAAATCAATACTAAACTGCATTTTGTGTGGTTGAAAGACCAGAATGTATAAACATGTATTCTCAGATATCTGGCAACGTGTGGACTAGACCTAAAAAGATCTGAAATAGATTCCTCTGACCAGAGCAAACGAAAATATTATCTAAGAATGATTTCATGCAAAAAATGCAATGATCATGGTTTGTATAGCCAATAGACCTATTATGACTTGTTTAAGGAAACATAATAGGTCACCTATAAAGGTGGTGTGCTTTCTTTATACCACGACTTTCCTCAGTTTCAGAGAAATACAAAAGAGTGAGTCTTGCATGAAGTGTGTATTCTCTGAGACAACCTCCACTTCCCTTTTCTTGAGCTGCCTGACAGGGTTTCCACAGCTGCGGTTTGCAGTTTCACAAGGCGAGCCCTGAGATGAGTCATGCATGTCAATTATGAGTTTAGTGAAGGCTCAAGGAGGTTCCCGTGTAAACACAATGCACAGTTTTACAGGGACCAAGCAGACCTCGCTCAGTTTGAAGCAAAGACTAAATCAAACCTGAAGAGAAAGTAGTTGTTAGGAAGCCAGGCCTGATGTATGCTCAAAGCAGGCCAGCTATCAGCTCGGCCCGCTAGGAACAAGGAACTGCCTCAACGTAGCCATGAGAGTGCAACTTGGCTCTCTCAGCCTTTGACACTTTTCATCTCAGCTCTGTAGAGCAGAAGTTTGAGGCCTGAGGAGCTCCGGCCACACCAAGGCGGCAAGCAGAAGCCACAAAACCAGAGACAGACGTTTCTGTCGCAGATGCGAGGCGAGTCACGAATCTGAAGGAACCCGAGGTCAATGTATTAGACGCCAACTTCCACCTGCTGATGCATGTTACATGACGAAGAATTATTAAAGAACTTATTAATAATGGAGAACCATCGTTGTGATGATATACCGAAAAAGGAGATTGGGACAGGGTAGGAACTTATAACAGAGACAGAGGAATGAGACACAAGTATGATGCAAAGTGAAATTTCATTTGTTAATTTTGATATATAGACCATTTTCATAACAACTTAAGGTAGCATATTTACTTGCTTGTGTTTTAAAGTGGCGGTATGTTCCTTATAATACATAATCCCACCACTGTAACTATTTCTAAAATTATGTGGTGACTCTAAATGTTGTCCCAAAGAAAAAGGCGCTGCAATATTTCTGTTTTGCTTCATAAATATTTAAATTCTCATAATTTTTCAAACATGAAGTCTGACTGAAATCGTTCCGCCTTCCATGTATTTTACAGATGTACTGTGAATCTCCAACACGTGTTGCTTCAACTCTAATATTAAAACTGAGGATATTCCTGCTTTAGAGATTCATGGAGAAATGTGTTGGTGACCAGAACTGGCTGATTTTTAGCTGGGTTTGAAAAAGTGACATGCCTCAACTGTAACAGAGTGAAAATGCTCTGGAGTGTTATCAGCTACGGCTCAAACAATTAATTGTGATTAATCAATTATTGAAATGATCACCAACTAGCTTAGTAATTGATTAATCTGTAATGTTAGTATGCAGACTCTAAAAAATGCAATTCACTGAAAGAACAGCTCCCTCAGAGCAGATATTAAGGCAAAGCTGTATAAAGACGATTTGAATTCTGTCAAAAAAAAATCTCCCTTTAAGAACCTTTTGCTACCCAATTATTAATCGGTTAATCCAAAAAATAATCATTAGATCAGTCTTACTGATACGATATCAACCAAAAAGGTTTGAGATTTTCACACGTTGATGTTAGAAGTATTTTTTAGCTGCAGATGCCTCCTTTGGTACAAATGATCAAGTGTTCAGTAAAGCAATGCTATTATCACATTTTAGGCAATCAAATTTTTATTTTTTGATTTAAGAAATAAATTGAATTATTTGTTTTTTGCCTCTTTATTATTAGTTCATTTTGCCTCTTTTACTCTCAATATTGCATAAAATAAATGTAAGAGGTTAAATGAAGAGTGAGCAGAACGAGCCATTTTTTTAACGATTAATCGATTAATCGTCAGAATAATCAAGCTGCAGCTTCATGTGTTACACAGCTGGTCCTTGCCCAGTGATATTGTCCCTCTCCAGGGGTCGCCTCTCCCTGCGTTCCCATGGCACCCTGATCTGTCCACAGCTGCTTCTCTGCCTCACCTTCCGGAAGAGAGCCGTCCGTCTCTCCACGTTCGGCGCTCACAGAACCGCGTGGGCTGACTAAACCGAAGGAATAAAAAGCGCTATGTGAGATGGTAGGATGTCCCTTGATCAAAATCATGCTTCCTCCTCAGCAATGATTAAACTGGAAAAATGAGAAGTTTTAAAGCAGAACTGCTCTGCATACGTTCTTTTTTTAAATTAAAAGGACAAAGTGCATGTAAAGTTTTCGCAGGCCCAACGCGTTCTCTGTTCGTCCTGCGGCGTCTGCTTCAGCTCGATCAGGCTTTTAATATTGTTGCCCTTTTTTCTCTTCCTATCTCAAAATGGATTTACTGTGAGAAAGCCACACGCTGATTGTCGCCCACAGTTGTGAAAGCAAGTTTTCCAACCATAGAGAGATCCTCTGTTAAGTGTTAGCAGAGCCTGACAGAGACAGGAAGAGAGAGAGACGCGGCAGCGCGCCCACGCAGCCCTGCTCAGGCCTGTGCATCATACGACGCTGCGTGTTCAAATTCAGCGCTAAGCATGTCACGGCACGGCTTAGGGCACATTAAGCTACATGTACATAATTGTACAGCATTAAAAAAAATGTATGTATCTGTAACACAGAAACCAAAGGAAGTGGGAACCAAAATTAATGTCTTCAGCAAGTTTCATGCAATACAAAAACAAAAACACTACCTTTCACTGGGCTTTATCTAGGTGAAATATTTATCTATAGATCAAAAGTCTGACATGTTTTCAACAAAACAAAACTACACAGAAAGCATCTTTGTTTTTAGGCTGTAGTGTCATCAAATATTACAAGGTCTCCAACATTTGTAGATACACTGAACAATAACTCTCATTTTATATTATATTACATCATGCTTGATATACTTTTGCACAAACCTTTTTGTGTTTCCTCCTGAGCTTATTTTTCTTTTATCCTGTGATGGTAGCAGTGGTGGGAATTTTTTTTAATTTAGCTAAAAATTTCTACTATTATTTCATCATTTAATCTCAGTTAATCGCATTTTAATCAAAAACCTTATATTGACCAAAGAAGCAACATTTTCAATTCAAAATGGCTTTTTGCACCTAAATTGTTGAATAAATACATATATGAACTCAACAATAAAGTTATTTATTCTTTTTAAATCTGTTATTTGGTTCATATAAAGTGATATTACATCCTTTCAGCTTCCCAGTGTTTCAGGAACTCCTGATCATTCATGGAACCTCTTTAGAAATGTGGACTGTGGCCAAGTTTAGCACTCAGATGCTATTTTAGGTTTGAATAGCTTCGCTGAAAGACTGACTTCTTTTAGCACAACTTGAACACAACAATAGTCTTTTCCAGGGTCCCATCAGTTGCTTTCTGAAGTAAAACTGGACCCATCTGTGGGCCGAGAGAAGCAGCTTTATCGCTATTTGTTAGCGGATGTTAGCTTGTGCGTCAGATTTCTGGGTGTATGTGAAAAAGGAAAATTTAACATGTTAACATTTTAAAGTCTTGAAAATCTACTTGAAAATCTACCGATTTAAACTCTACAGTGATGTTATTGTGACTCTATTGCTGTTTATGTGTGTCGACTTTATTGCGATGCTCTTGTAGATTTGTGTGAATCCATTCGTTTGTGTTACCAGTTAGTGTAGCAACGCATAAAGTCACAAATCTCATAAAGATTCAACAGCTGAAGAAAGACATGAAGAGACATGCTTTGGTCATGAGTAAAGGGAACACATTACCTTCAAGGCATGAGTGATTCAACTCATTTTTGAAAAAATGAAGTGAGCAAAAATAATAATAAAATGTTAATGTAATTGGTTTTTATTTATTTGAAATCACTTTTTCTCCCTAACCAACCGGCATCCTGTTAGCATGTCAATGAACGTCTACTGGTGGGCAGAACAAACCACCATTATTCTGTAACTTCAGTTGTATTCACTTTGTAGCCTACTTTCCTCCTTAAGGAAATACATTTAGCTCGATTTGATTTGAAGTGACTGAGAAGAAAAATAAAGTTCTTCTTTCATTAGCTAAAATGTTTAGCTAACAATGCTGTTGACGCTGTGTACAGTGTTAACCTGTCTGAGCTCCTACAGACGATCCAGATAGTTACAAATCAGTTAAAAATCCACTCTAAATATTTAAATTTAGTTTATTTTTCATTTGTTAGATGTATTTATTTTTTTCATTATTTTTGTTTAAATCTGAGATCAAAATCTTGGATTTTTTTTTTTGACCATCCTACATCTACTAGAAACCTGAAAGTTGCTGGAACTACTTTGTCTTTCTGTGCCTCTGATAAAGACGGTGGCGGAGACGTTTCAGGTGAGTCACGTGTATCGTTTTAACAGATCTGCTGCAGAAGGAGGTTGATTCCCCAGTAGACAGTAGTAATCATCTGAGCATGCTCAGAGGGGACGAACAGCTGCCATTTAAAGGAATCGATCTAGTTCACTGGCTGCCCTCAGCTCTACTTAAGAAAATCTGTTTACATTATGGCTTACCTTATTATTACTCAATTATACAAGAGAATTTTTTTGCTACTTCATGTGCAGAAAGTGTAACAAATAAATCAGATTTAAAGGCACTCTGAGCGTCTTCCTAGTTGAAAATTTGTACTTGAATAAATAACTGTTATATTTAGAATTAATTGCTAAAGCTATCGAATATTCAGTATAAAACCACAATGCAGTGGGGATTTGTTGTGACCATGGAGTAAAATGAGTCACTTTTAGTGAGAAAATGATCTCACCACTGACAGGATCAGAAAACCTGGGCCCACTTTATAACATTTACAATCATCTCTTTAGTCATTTATTTTCCACATCGGCAAGCTGAAAACTCAAAACATGCCGCTAATTTCTGCCAGTTTATAAATCAGATGAGCCGATAATCAGATGAGCCGATATGCTTCTGGGAAAAAAAATGCTGCTTCTGATAACTAAATCAAATATCCGAATAGTTTTAAATTACCAGGAAACATTAAAACTTTCCTCGATGCATATTCAAACATTTGCCGGAGCAAATCAAATTGATGTAACAACTAATGAATATTCTTCTAAAACCGTACATTCATTCATGCAGTGGAAATTTCCTCGCTGATTGTTCCGATGAAAGAGCAGAGCAGACAAAACGCTACATGTACAGAATATCAACAGAGCAGAAAGTTATCAACTGAATGAAGCAGACGAACGGGTCAGCTGTGAACTTGGCCGTGGGCCTCGATGCAACGCTCGTCTGCGTGGTTTCAGCAGCTTGAATGGCCTCAAATTATGTTTCAAACCTTGATTTGTCAGATAAATCTAGCAGAGGAAATACGATGTGCGCTTTTGTAGAAAAGATTGGACGATTTTCAGCTTGATCGGCCCTGACAGTGGATCACCTGGCCAGGAGCTCAAAAATCCAATCCTTTCCCAAACTGTGAACACACCGTGCTTTAGCACTATAGCTATGGGTCACCATTGGTGAAGTCTTTCCACTATTTTGTCATCATGTGTTGCCATTTTGTGCTTTCATGATTCAATTTTTGCTTGTTTGTGTCTTCCAGTAGGCATCTGAGTGTAGGCTTTCTTTTTATTTCTTATTAAAGACTTTGCTCTCCCTGCATATGTCTACATTATGTCCTCCGTTCAAACATGACATTCATTTAAGCTGTTTATTATTTTTCTGTATTTGAATTTTAAAACACTTCATTTCCATTGATTGACCTGACCGACATTTCCTTACAGTAAACTTTGGACGTACTGATACAAATACATTGGCCGATATTGATATCACATAGTAATACTGCTAACCTTGCTAGCCGCTAATGTACAACTGAAAAAAGATGACATTGTGAACCCCAAATAATTCTGTCTTTGTTATAAATTTGTCAAACAGCGACTGCTTTCACACATACAAACACACACAGTGTGACGTCACCTCTGCTCCTAATTAATAACTCTTTAGCACAAGCTAGAAACAATAGTTTTGAACTCTGTGGAGATCTAAAAAACATCGGGAAAGAATCCCGATTTAAAATGAAGCACACCTTCCTGTGAAAAAGTAACCTGACAAATTTAGAAAAATTCAAAGTGGGTGGAGCCAAGAGACACTGATTCATGTCCAAGGGTAAAGGGGGGCTGTGGTTAGGACAAACTGAGACTTTACGCATGAGAATTTATAAACTTTCTTGTCATATTTAGCGACATTTTATAAAAAAAAAACAAAAAAACAATAGCTAACAACTTTACTGACTTTTTCTCTGCGTTATTAGAGACTTTTCTGGTGACACCACTCTTTAGCTCAGGCAGCCCTGCTCTGTCCTGAGCAAGCAGCGAGAGCGGCCATTAGTCTCTCAGGCTTTCTCAAGCACTGCAGTCAGTCTGAAAGTCGTCCGTCCTGCAGCGCACCGTCACCAACGGTCAGAGCAGAGGAGATCCATTCCACTCCGTGTCCATATTGCAAATAAATCACACATTTGTAAAGCTGAGTAACGGTATCGATCAATGGTCTCCACGACAACACTCTCTATTCCAGCTCCTGGCTCGCTACCAGGTGGGTGGGGTGATGGGTCTGAGTGAGATGGTTTTATTCCCCAGTGAGGTAAAGATGTACCGTTTCAAAGAAATATGAGAATTCAGCTGCACTTCTTTTAGATTAAAATAAAAGTTTGCCTCATCAAACTAAGCTATCCGTCATGAACACCTATAAATCTCCAGTTCTGAGTCGAAGTTGAGTCCACAGAGGAAGTAAACCAGTTCATAGTTGATGATTAAAGCCACTGGCAGTTGCAGCAGGCAGTTGTCTGCTCTGTGTGGGACGTCTGAGCCCCTCCCTTTATTGTCTGACAACTGCAGTTTGTTCGTCTGTTTCCAACACATGTAGAAACAACCTCTGACCCCTGACCTCCAAACCCAGCAGCTGCCCTGCCTCATGACCTGCACAGAGCTCGGCATTCCGCTCCGCTCTTGGGGACGTCAGATCGGACACGCCGTTATCTGGGAAATGATACGCAGCGCTGGTGCCCAGCTGCTAATCAGCTGTCCAGAATTTACACACACCACACAGCAGCCCACCCGCGTTAAATGCAACACACACATCGTGAGCCTCATTCAGCTGAGCAGTTCTGTCACTGTGGGAAATCCCATTTCTCTGTGTCCCCTCGCTGCATGCATCCTCACACTTCCTGTTTACAAATCTCACACACACACACACACTTGCAAAGCGATCCATACACATGACAACCCACGCACACAGAGCAGAGACCTGTGCATAGAGGAAAGCGGAAAGCGGGCGTATGCTCATGTGAACAGGCACAGATTCCTAAGCGGGTCACAGCAGTCTCCACAGAGAAAGGCAGATAATGAACCCAAGGAATAATAATAGTTGAAAGACTTTTGGAAGAGAACATGGCTTAGCATGAGACTTCACTTCTTTGTACTATAATTCAGATAAAACAGGCTGTGGAATGATGTGTGGCTTTCAGAATGTTTTCCAGACAATGCTTTGTTTAGAAAACTGAAGAATTTTAAAGCTTTCTACTTTAAAACCTTTAAAGCTTTTAAAGTTTCTACTTTCTGTTCTGGTATAGAACAGATATTGTTCTATACCAGAACAATATTCTGGTATTGTTCTGGAGACGATACCAGAATATCGTTCTGGAGACAATATTCATGCATCAAGTCCTGGATCCTCCAGTCCACATCGCAAAAACATTAAAGTTTACAAAGTAATGTTGATGTATTTTCTAGCATAAATACCTTAGTATGCTTGAAATTAGCAAAAACTAACTTTCAAGTAACTTTTCAGCAAGAATATAGGAGCTTGTTTTAAGTTAAGAATTTCTTAATATTGACGAAAAAGTACTAGTTCCACTAGCAGATTATTTTACTAAAGACATTTTTCCCATAAGTGAAATAATCTGCCAGTGAAACTAGTACTAGTTTTTATCAGTATAAAGGAATTGTTGACTTAAAACAGGCTCCGATATCTTGATGAAAAGTTAGTCTTATTTCAAGTGTACTAAGACACTGACACTAGAGATTAGACCAAAAATACTTGGTAATATTTTGTGTTTTTGCAGTGCAGTGTTCCTGGAAAGTCTCCAAACGTCCCATACTTCAAGGTCAAGGACATCAGGACTAGGAGATGCAGATAAGGCTTTAATATGTGCCTCTTTGATGTGTATTTTTGCATTCAGGTTAAGCCTGCTTCACATGGAAAGATCTTAAAATTGTCTGATGATTTTCAAAACCTGAGAGATTGCAAACATGCGTTGCTGTTTATTCTCGAGGAACACGATGCTGCAACATCGGGATTAAGGCCAAAGCAATCAAACATGCTGAGTATTCCTGACTTTTGATTGGAGAGGTACTGACGTCCTTCAGAGCGGACCAGATCACTCTTAACACGCCACACAGGGCAGGAATATGTCTGGAGGTAATCTTAGCAGAGTTGGAAAAGCTTTGATTTGTCATAATAGTTTGTATTTCGTTGCACTATTTGGTTCTCTAATTCAGTTAGCTATAGTTAGCTTTTAGTGTTTGCTAGGTTTAATTGGACATTAGTAGTTAAATATTGTTTAGTTTTTATTTGTTGTAATAGTTTTTTTCATACTTTGGTTAATTTTTAGGTGCAGAATTCAGAGAGGTCAAAGTATTGTATTGTGATTATGCATATACTGATTGGGTAAAGAATACTAAACATAAGCGACCATTTTCAAAAAATTAATTCAATTAAACAACCAACTGACTGCTGTTTTCTCCCAACTTTTACAGTTGCCACTTTGCAGACTAGTGTAAGTGCCGCCAGGAGGATGGAGTACTGTAATTTGCTGAGGAGTTATAGTTTTTCCCCCATTAATTGCCGTTTTTATTTATTTCAGTTAACAAAAAATGTTTTCTCAAGTTCAGTTTTTGTTATTTCCTTGGGTTTAGTGAACCATAATAACCTTAAATCTTAGGGGGCATCTTGATAAGATTCCTTTAGGTTGTCAGAAGGGGAACGTAAGGATAGAAATTATATAAAAAAGTTGCTGTGTGGACTACAGCAGGGAGTGAGCAGTGTGTGTGTTCACTGTGCCTTCATAGTGTGCAGGGGAACTGCGGTCACTCTCAGGCAGTTTCGTCAGCTCTTTCAGTGCACTGTGTGTTTGTCCTCTGAGTCTTTGTTGCTATAACGAGCCAGCATTGTGCTGTGTGCGGCGGATGGGGACGCTAACTTCCGCACTCACAATAATAGAACTGATCTTCTTTTTCCTGTGTTACTGTACATTGTCCCAGGGAGTCTCCGGAAAGACGAAACCCTTATATTCACTGGGACCTTAGTTGAGCTGAAGTTGAGATCCAGTCTTTGAGTAGATGTTGTAACTTATGTACTTTATTAAAATAGCGCTAAGGGGAGAAGGCACTGGGTAGATGGTATCTTTGGGGAGATGTTTGAATTCATAGGCTATTACTTGCAGTCTTGATTGGTTGTCTGACTGCAGAGCTTTAGCAGGCGTCAGTAGGTCGTCAAGACACATTGTCCTGCATGTTCTAGGTATTTTATTGCTTCAGTCCAGCTGATTTCAATTGATGACTGATTAACAGGCGTTTGTTGAGCTGCAATCAGTTGAATCAGGCACATTAAAGCAGGGAAACCTTTAAAACATGTAGGACAGTGTGCCTTGAGGACCAGGGTTGGGAAACACTGGTTTAAGACAATACAATTTACTCATCTAACACATGCCTACTGCATTTACTTCCATATGAACTGCAAGTCAGAGACCAGAATGGATAAGCAATCGTCCTGCATTTGAGTTTTTGAGTTAAAATTATGACATGGACCTATGTAGTGACTTTGAGCTCTGTAAAAACTTGGTTTCACTAGTCTTAGTTTAGATTAACTGACCACTGCTTAAAAGAAAAAACTAAATAAAATTACCAGAAGCATTGACTGGTGTGTCATTCAAATTATGTTAGTCATTTGAGTTTGACTAACATCCTCTTCTCAGTCTTTCGGGTCTAAAATGACGTCAACTCACTCCAGACTGCCTCGACTCTTTTTGGGAAACCTTCCCATAAGTTTTATGAGTGATTTTATTTTTGATTCTTTGACATCAGACACGTGTTGAACAAGAAGGCCATGAGATTCCATGAAGCTGTCTCTGAACTGTTCTTGAACTAATCTGAATCTATTTATTCCATAATAGCTTATCCTGCGAAGTGTTGAATTTTTTGAATCTATGCTGAAGTGAAAACCCATCTTTTCTCCTTGGCATATGATGGAAGCTGAATATGAGACTCCCTTAGATCTAATAGTTCTAGATGGTATCTTATTAACTTTATTTGTTTGTTGTCTCTCTTGTTTTAAGGTGCTTTCACACCAGTCTTGTTCAGTTCGCTTTAATCAAACCGTAGTTCGTTTGTCTAGAACTGCAGTCCGGTTCGTTTGGGGGAGGTGTGAATGCTCAATCCAATTCTGATGCAGCGGCACCACAGGTGAGCAGGTTTTTCCACTGGTTTGAATTGTTTGACACAGTGAAGTGCGAGTGCAAACGTATTTTTGTGTGAATAAATAGTAAAGCACTTTGGTCAACTTCAGCTGCTTTTAATGTCCTGTTGAAATAAATTCACACTGACACACCACTGCACTAGACTGAAGCCTAGTCTCATCAGTTGAAGTGCTTCGCATGTTCTCTTGTCTGGTGATACATGTGAACATGTGGATTATTCATAGTTGAGTAAATGTGCTTAGGGAATAACAATAGGTCTAACAGAAGCTGAGCAGCATCCATGGAACAAAATGCAAATAACTTATGTAAAATCCAACACTTGGTGCAGAGGCATCTGATGTTAAGGATCAGAACCTGTGATTTGGGCCACATGTGAATCTGTGGGTCGGCTAGTGAAAAAGGACAGCTGCATAAAGCTTTACTTTGACTGTTTAGCTCATTCCTCTAATGATTTATTGCAACATTGCTTTGTTGTTGAAATGAAACCAAAACCACAAGTTCTGAAGCCACAAGAGTTTCCAATCTGTTCACAATTACCTTAAAACAAGAAATATTTAACGACAAGGGATGAATTTCTGTTCTTCATTAAAAAAAAAAAGTATTTGTCACAGAAAAACTAAAAGTCATTTTTAGTTTCGTGATGTCATGAATTTTATGATTACCTTTTGTCTGAGTTCTGTTTTTTGGTTCTTGTGTTTTCAGCTATTTCTGTATTTTTCTTTAGTTAGCTGTTTGTGCAGTACATATTCGATTTAGTATCATATATGGAAGTAGCACAAATCTGTGGGGTGAAAAGATTGGAATTGGGACGTTCAGAATGCCATGAAAAAGTTGCATTTACCGTTCCTGCTGTGTGAACAAAGTCTTGTTCATATCAGGAGAAGAGGTGATGGCACAACTTGTGTGAAGGAGCAGTCGGTGTTTGTTTGTTTCAGCAGGGTTGGTCATGTGACAGTGATAGAGATGCAGCAAAGGATTGTGGGGAGTTTAACTGAAACCGGGAAGCAGTAGTGAAGTCAGTGTTGTGTTGTTTTTTTTTTTTTTTCCAAGGTGTCGAGAGGTTTAATAGATAAAATATTGGTAGACATTGGTGATCAGCCATAACGGCTGCTTATCGGATATTGATAGCTGCTCAAAATTTCATATCGCAGCATCCCGATAAGATCATCATACCCATATGTGCTTCTTCAATTGCATGATACTCTGCATTGCCTGATGACTTTACATGGTCCACAGAAATAAAAACGCAGGAGTGACTTTTTATCTCACATCAACGTCTTGACTGATCAGCAGTGTGTACAATCCACGTTAACTACCTGTGCCCGTTAACACCAATAAGGTAATGCGCACATTCAACCAGGGAGGCAATTAAATGTCTCATTGAATCAGTTTTCACCAGTGCTCAGTCCAAATGCAGTCATCTGGCAGGATTACTGGAGTACTGTGGGAGGGAGAGGAGAGGAGAGGAAGTGGGTCTGGGACTGAGCAGTCGCTTCCTGCCGTGTCTTGCTGAAGCCAATGCGAGGGGCAGACGGTGGGAGGTGGAGGACGGCGGCCGCTGGAGCCGCTCCAGTCACTGTTTTGGCAAAGTTAGCACCGTGACAGATGGCCCGGCCGTCGCTGAACACACACCCCGTACACACAGACAGACACGGAGAAGCCCCTGACTGAGGACGACACATGAGCACATGCACAGAGGGTGCAAAGAGGGGGGAGAGGAGGAGGGAGGCGGGGGGGGAAGTGCCAGCGGATTAATGCACCGCCACCTACAGACAGAAAATGTGTGAATAAATGCACACACAGACACACACTTAGTCTGCACCAAATTAGGGATGAGATTAAATGCCACATCAAATCTACTTTACCTCCCCAGGCCCCGGTCCTGTGGGCCCCTCCTTTACAAAATGCAAAACATAAACAGCAACTGGGCTCACAGATTAGTTTTGTGTACCAATACCAGGCGACAGGGCTGTTATAAAACATTACTGTAGTCACCAAGTAATCATCACCCTTACGACTAATCAAGTAATCACATAAAAAACGTCCTGTTCTGTTGTAGCTACTTATATATATATATACAGTATATATATATGAAAGAAAAATAGTAATGAATTCAGGTCTGGTAATAAAACAATCCGTTCCTTTTTTTTTAAATAAGAAAAGACTTTATTGCTCAAACAGCAATAGGATTCAAACATCACTGTTAGTCTGAAATCTAAAAAAAACTATTTTATAAAATATATTGCTAATCTTTTTTACATTTCTTTTCATACTGTTACTCTTCTTGATCAGCAAATACATTTAATTTCTAGCCTAAATGTATTTCCCTGCACATGTTTAACATGCCAGACTCTGTGCTAACCTTGGCAGATAAACATCGAGGAGCATGGAGGTCGTGCTGTAGTGAAACTACTGCTAACTGTTTCTTTCCAAGTTTGAGAAAACATGGTGGTGGAGCTCACAAACCTGTCAGATGAAAATGACACATACCACAGGGAGCAGGGAGCAGAAAGAATGTTGTGTAGTTGATACAAAAGCGTGGCAGGAATGTGATATGACTTAGTCAGTCAGAGTGGGTGTCAGGAGAACTTTCCAAAAGTCTCCAATTTTCCTTTTCTTAAAACTTTTCGGTGAGTCAAATCTACCTTTAGAGGTTGAAGTACGTACAGTTATAATGGAGAGGGAGTCTTCTCTCTGCAGCTGCATTGGTTTATGAATTTTTAAAATGTGCCGGCATCGCACTGAGAGCACGTATCCAGGCTGAGGCAGCAAGGCACGGTCTGAAATATGATGTTATGAAGGTTCAATTTGATTTTCATACAAAAGCTGGATGGCTCCAACTCTTATCCTGTGAAAATGAATAATTTAATTTTCAGCTTCACCACTACCTGTGTTTTTCCAAATATATCCTTCAAACTACACAGACGTGATAGTGACACAGTACAGTTTGTTTTGCTTTAACCGCTCTCTGTAAAAAATTGATGTGAATGTGAATGTTATCCACAGAGTGTACAAATAAGTTAAACCTACAGTATATTCCAAAAGTATCCAGACTGAACCTCCTATGATAACTTCTTCAGATGCTTTTCCTGCTTGGGAATGGTTCTGCTGTCCATGTATCGATGTCTGATGTTTCAGAGAGGAATACGACAACTTCAACATGCAAACACTTATCCAGCATGACCAGATTGTATGACTGTCATTCACTGATGAAGTGAAACAAAAATTACATTCTTTAGAGCTGTACAAAATATCAAATGACTCTCCTCCTTGCTGTTTTCATTATGAGGAATACATCAACCTCAAAGGTCTGCTTGCAATATTTGGATAGGACATTTTGAATGTGTTTGATTGCATTAATGCTCTGCTATCTGAATATTTTTTGTCCTGCTTTGTGGACTGTAGCAGTGACGACCACAGCTGGTGTATATCTTAAAACGTTGAGCTGCTATAGCTCACCGACAGACATTAGAAAAGAAGGATAAAGTCAAGAAATGCAGGTTATCTATATTGGCTTTGCAATTTCTCGCAAAACTACCACAATTACATATTACTTGTCTTTCTTTTTACACAACACCAACATCAATTCTTTCTTGTGTATGATCTTGTGTAACGTACCATGTATTAGAGTTACAGCTCCATTAATTCATACAGTGGAACCCTTAGAGCATGGAAAGAGTTTTAGCAAAAATAAAAAGATAATTTCTAACTGTAACCAGAGAATACATCTGTATAACCTTGATTAGTCAGGGTCACAATGACTCATTCACACACATGAGGTTTAATATGACACATTGTGAGACTCTGCTGTTGTCTAAGAGCTCTGAATGCTAGTGATTTAGTTTTAGATACAACAATGGGGGTTGTGCTATTTGTCAGCAGTCAGCTGGAGGGAAACCCAGGGCCAAGTGTGAAGCTTTCTGTCCGATTGTCTGGGGAGAACCTCAGGGTAGTCCGCCCACTGATGTGTTTATTCACCTATTCAATATGTCTCATTCAGAGGGGGAATCCCAGCAGGCCTGGACCCAATGAATCAAACTGAAGGTCATGCAAATGCTGACACTGGAATTCATTTAGGCAACGGTGGAAGTAAGTAAATAAATAAATACAGGAGGAGTTTAATACCAGGACTACCTGAAACCTTCAAAAACCAAAAAATGGTAACAAAATCTGTTTTATTCAGGGTATTCCAAAAGAGTAAACAGCCCTAATTACCCGCCTACATGAAACAAAGTGATGATTCATTTCTGTTCAGGTTCAGGTGTTTGTGTCTCATAATTTGAATGAATCAGATCTCCCATCACAAGATGTGATGCACTCGAATTGAGGAGAAGCAGAAAAACAAAAACACGAGATATGGAAATCTGTGTCTCTCTATACTCATATTTGCATATTTGCCAACACAATCTTCTCTACAATTCAGAAATGTACCTATGCAAAGGATGATAGCTAAAATCCACCAATATTTAAGTTGAGACCCCCTTTAAAACACGTATGACTGGGCGTGCCGCGGTGGCGTAGGGGACAGCGCGACCCATGTTTGGAGGCCTTGAGTCGCGGGTTTGACTCCCGGACCGGACGACATTTGCCACATGACGACATTTGCCACATGACAGGAAAGTAGGCTTTCCTGTCAGCCTACTTTCATATAAGGGACACTAGAGCCCACAAAACAAAAAAAAAACACGTATGACTGCCATTTTTTAATAGTTCACACATGTTTATATCCGCCAATACACACAGTATTAATGGAACTGTCGCAGAAACTAATATCTACAATCTTCCTTATTTTAGCAAATTAGTGGCAAGGAAAACGTCTGGCTGCTTTGCCAAAGAAGGACAGAGTGTAAAAAAGAACTGTAATGATTTCCCAAACTGCATTTTCCTTCAAATGTTTTAGGGACACTTTTCAAAAAAATATGCAAATACGCTCAATTAGAAGTTATGTTTTAGTGAAAATTTTGATTTTGTCACTCGTAACGAACAATGATACATTAGATTGTATTTTCTGTTGAGGCTTATTTGTCAGGTTAAAAGTACATTTTGAAAATAACTTTGAAGCAAGTATCAAACCTACTTTTCAATAAGCCCACGCTTCTGTAGAAAATGTTATTACTGATCTGATGTCATATTCTTATCTTAAATGATGGGTTTTCTTTAGCGGCACGCAAATGAAGAGAAATAAAGGTTTGAAAACATTAAATATTACTGTAAGCAAACGCGTTTTTATTTTAAAATGGTTGAAAAAACATACAATAAAAGTATCTATCCTCCTGCTTTTCCAAAGTCTCTATCCTCTTTTGAACAGGGGTTTTTAGTGTTTTGTCAAAAACACTACAAGGAAATTTTGAAAAGATAAATGGCGCAACCATAATATCTCCACACCAAAGCAATGCAAAAATGTATTATTTATGATGACAAACAGGAGTGCCATGTAGCGAAGGTGACACATGAATGAGTTTCCTTTTTCTGTTAACAGAAATTTAAACCTGGTTAAAATTTGTTAAACATGTTTACATGTGAGCTACAGCTGCTATCAGTGAACTCATGAAGTAGCAGAAACTAGTTCAATGTCAGCAGCTGCTCCTGATTTCTGGGAACTCATCACTGTTTGCTTTCCCTCAGAGTGAGAAAAAAAAGCTGCGAGATTCGCCACAAACAAAATGAAACATTAAGCTGAACAAAACTTCTAATTTTCTGAGTGTTCCTGTATGAAAATAAATGCCAGAAACCATTGTGACTAAAGTGTTACCACTGCAGTTTTGCAAAATATGCTAATTTTGACGCAGATTAAAAAAAGAAAAGAAAAAAACACCTAATCCAGCACCTTGCTTTGTTACAGACTGGAAGCTGATGTGAGTGTCCTTGTTCATGGGAGAATGAAACATCTTTTCTAAATTGGTCAAATAAGTTAAAACTTTCAGCAAGTTTGCATGTAGATTCTTTCTTTCTGCTCCACAACCATTAGCATGAGATGCAAGCTGGCCTCCTCAGTAAGCAGTGGGACTACCTTTCATTTCCTCCAGCCTCAGTGAGACATTTGAGTAGAGACAATGGGCCTATAATCTGATAGTGCTGTCTGTTTCCGGACAGAGCTTCAAATGGACTACAATACCATCCCCATGCTGAAGTGCACCAATAAATGATGGCAGCGATCGTCCTCTCCTATTTCAGGAAGGAGGCTAATGACATTTATCTAACCTTGTGCGATGCAGCCGTAAGATGACGATGCATCAAATGCATGAATAAATTAGATTCTTAAAATCTTGTAAAAGTGTTCCCATTAAGCTGAAACCATCTTCTGAATGCTGCTAACGTAGCAAAAGGCTCACAATCATCTGCACTTCAAAGGCACCCAGCTTAAAAAAAAAAGAAAAAGGAAATGATTCAATAATTCATGAGATAGCAACTCCACACCGCTTCAGAGTTCCCATGCTATATGTGGCTCATACAGATGAAACGGAGTTAGCATTCTGAACATTTTCCTTTTCCTCCTTCAGATCAGAAAATATATGCAGCCTAAGAGCTGAGCTATACAGAAAATGTGTTTAGTGTGCTCCCAGCTGTGTCACAGGAGACCGAGTTTGCAGTTAAATATCGGAGTTTATGACCTTTCACTGCGTTCAGATCCAGATCAGGAGATTAGTCTTTCTGCGTGTCAGTTTGGACAGCAGCTGGTATAAAAATAAATTCAACATAATCTACAAAGGAAGTGACAGTCTATTCATCAGAACATTAGCAGGCAACAAATGCATGTTGATTTAACATAGAAAAGGTTTTTTTTTTTCTCTCTATTTTCAAGAAGTTGTCCTAAAAGGTCCAGGTTAGCCCTTTGTTAGCGACAGCACTGTATCTCTTTTAATGTTCGAATACAAAACGTTAATGGATGTGAGTCATAAAAAGCATGAAAACACTGTGGACGACCACTTATTCGCTGTCCAGTATTCTCAGATTGACTCATTGGTGGAACATAACTCCAGATCATTTGCGGAACACACGTCCGTTTCTGGATTGTCTTTGTAGCGTCGGCTCATTAGCGCATGTGCTAAAAGAAATGTTTTTTTCTTCTTGTATTTCATTGTAAACGTAAAAATATTACAAAATACAAAAGACACAAATAACGTTTGAGTCACATTTTGTTACGCTATTTTCTGAAAAAAAAAACTATGACATTTACATACCTGTGAACAGTAATTAAACATGAGGGAAGATGGAGAAATAAATTAATATTTCACAATGAACACATGGGACACAGTCTTATCCAGTACAATAACACCTTGTGTTAATCTCATAAAAGATGTGTCTTATTCTTTTGTCCGTGATGAAACCACCAGAGGGCGCATTGATAATATAAACACGTTAAAGTCATGTGAGTCCAATAGATAAATATCTACTGAACTACAAATCGTTTTAACAAAATTATGACAATTGTTGGTAGTTATGATAATTAAAGCATTGTCTAGGCAAATAGGTCATTTTATAGTAAGTAGCATTTCCATTAATATCATAAATACATGTTACTTATTTATAGATCTACATTTTAAGAATGATCCATACGCATTTTTTACAGTGCGAAGTATTATAAGAGATGCAAGGAGTTGTGAAATGTGCAAGAATTTGCTTGAAAGTAAATACTCAAACGTTTTTTGTACATATTTAGTCTGCTTTACTCCACCTGTAATGTGTTTGTGTAGAAACAGCTCCTGGTTTGGGGAAGTGTGAATGTGTCACTGAACTCTGATGCAGAACAAAAAAACAAACTCTGGTCCGTCCATAAACCTCGGTCTTGGTTCGGCTGAAGTGGACTCTGGCGTGGTTTTGAATGCATATGTGAATGCTAAGCACACCAGAGACAACTTCAAAAGCAAGAAACGGACTATAGCACACGGCATTCTGGGTAAATACAAGCAAAACGAACATGTGGTTGTTCGTTTTGTCTTATCGTCTGACAATAAGAGTGATGGCTTATTGTCAGACGTGGAATGAAAAGGAGGTCAGATGAAAATATAGCTGGCTTTGTTTACATTTCCTGATGAAGGAAGTTGGACTCTGTGTCTTTTTCGTTTCCTTCAGTGGTTGCTGGTGCAGCGCCACCACAGGTGAGGAGGGGAACAGGTTTTTCAAAGGGTTTGGTTCACTTGACACAGTGCACTGTGAAAGCGAATCCCACCAGCTGTAAATGTAACAAATGTTGCAATTTCGGTTCCTAATCAAACCAAGTCTACTGGACTATTAGGCGTGAAAACACCCTATATTGTATCAACAAATGCTTTAGAATAACTGGTTCTCCAGTTAGTACCTTGGTTTCAGCTGCACTCAAAACATACATTTCATCTTCTTGCATTTCTTCCAGTCTGTTCCAATGTATTGCTGTTTTTAAAAAATCTATGCTGCTGCTGCTTTGCTACACCCCAAAAGGCAGAGACTTACAAAATACAACACTGTCTTAAGAAAAGTTTACATGCACAAAACACGTCTTAATCATCCAACAAAAAATATTGACATCAGTAGAGTTGTCAACATTTTGTCACGTCGCAGCACTACAGTACCACACAAAGACAGTCGATCCTGAACAAATCCTTTGTCCCCTCGTCCAGTCAGACATTTACACAGCTCTTAAAACAACAAGCATGACTCTGCTTCATGTATAATTGATCATTACATTAAGAGTTGGCTGACATGCACTTGGCTGACATTTACCACGCAAACGAGAAGCACCTTGTGACTTCCTGGAAGCCTTTCCTCTCTGGGAAGAAGACTGATGTGAAAAAAACAATCAATTCTGTTTTCAAGCTATTCATCTTCACGAGTGTGTGCAGGCGACTCACGACCGCTTCCTGGTGCCAGGATGATGCACTTCTTCCCCAGTTTCCATCTACGTGTTGTTGTCGTAACAATTCATATTTAGAAATGCTGTAGGAAATTGGCTGCGTACCGGAATTAGCTTTTCAGTTAATCCAGCCCGATAATCAGCTGGCTGGACGCTGAAAAATCTGATCCTTTTTCTGATCAGTGAATGCATCATGAGTAATAATAGCCAGCGGGTTTTGCACTTTTGAATGTAGAAACTGAATGAGGAACACTCAAATTTAGGATCAGTTAAGCGTTTTTAAAAAAAGGAATGAATTACAGCAAAGTTTCACTGTTTTGTTGTTTTTTGAAGTCGGGTCGGGACTTTAACATGTTCATTTTTACTAATCAATTACATAGAGAAAAATTTTGCACAACCATTTGTTCTGTTTATGTACAGTTTCTGTAACTGCGTATTTCTGGTACACCTGTAAATCTGACACATAACTGATATCCACAATCAACAGTGATGGATGACGAAGCAGCTCGTCTTTTTTCTACTTGGGGCATATTTTAGCTTAAAAATCAATCTGAAGGACGCTGTTAAACACTATACTTTTCTTCAAGTTGTACTAAGTTGTACTAAACTTGAAGCCTATCAGCAAAATAGCATCTCAATGCTAAACATGTTGCAGCAGGACAGAAGTCTCCAACGCTATTGTTAACGTCCACATTTCTAAAGAATAATTTTTTTTTAAAGAAGTTCCATGAATGATCAGGAGGTACAGAAACACTGGTAAACTTAATGGGTAGAATAGCACTTTGCGCCAGTCGGATGGTGCGAGGTGCTACCACTCATTTTAAGTTTTAGCCTCTGTCTGAAATGAGAAGTTAGGGGTTTGAAAATGGTGCCAACCTTTTGGGCAATCTCACATTCAAGGTAAGAATCTACGTTCTCCAGGGATACAAATGGAGACTGTTGTTTTAGTCATGCTAAGTGTACGAATGCTAATATCAGGTGCTAATCGCCATAATCATTCAGTCTTTGTTTTGTTTTACAGCAACTGTTCTCTCACTCAAACACGTCACCTCTGTTCCTGGTGTGAACAACTGGGAACTGCTAACAGCGGGAGAGCCAGGATTTTAGTTTTTGATTCATTTTTTTATTGGTGTCTGTAAGTCAATGCTTTATAAAAACTGCAAACAAAATTTCAACGGATGCCACTCTTCTAATTTTTATTAGTTTACATAATAATAATAAAAGAAATAGCAAGCAGACCTAAGGTTAAGTTTGCAACCTCGACCAATTCGAAATGTTCTTGTTCTCCAGACCAAAAGTAGTCTCCTGGTAATAGGGAGATGTTTGAGAATTTTATAGCAACAAAAGAAAAAGCGGAAAATGCTCAGGAGAGTTAGTGGGTCAGGGTGCTCAGGTCGTAAAGGAAGGCCAGACGTCGTGTCAAAGCCTGTAGAGATGATATAAAAGAGGTTGTGGCTTCCCTCAGGGAGTCTGTATAGAACCACTGCTGACCTGCCTGGGGGCCTCCCATCATATTCTGTGTCCATTCAGCAAACCACACACAATGTGGAGCATATGTCTGACGGGGAGAGGTCAGAAGATTCCCAATGATGGCCGAATGAATGGAAAAAAGGAAAGTCTGTTGATATTGAGGACAAGTACAAGCTTTCATTAATGATTTCCTACAGCTGTGACCTACTGGGAACAGGGGGCGTTTATTTATTTACTTTCTCAGATAATCTTATGAAAGATTTTTTTTTACAATATATTCAAGTTACACTTTGATTATAAATCAGCAATCAAGTGGACCCTGCAGAGGATAGTGAGGGAGAGCTGAAGGATTTATTGGAGTGTCCAGGATCAGGAACAGATGTTGGATCAACAGTTTATTATGCACAGTCTGAAGTATCACATTAGAAAAAGCTGATGGAAATGGCTAAATTTGGAGTAACTATATATATATATATACATATATCAAGCTTTTATACTTGCTTGAGGTGGTTTTTGACTCTTCTCAAAACGAGTTGATGCGTGAAAGAGGAGATGGAAACACATTTACAGAACAAGTTCTGACATGGTTCACATGTCCAACCAGCGATGAGCCTCTGCCTTACCAGAGGCACAGAGCTCAAAGAAAGTCCAAACCATCAGCTCATAACGGAGTTGGGGGTCTGTCCAGTTTTCTGAGATTTGTTCTCCATGCTAGTATGCAACTTCTACTTCCTGTTTACTGCAGCCAGCCCTAGCTCCAACATCTGATGAAATTCCAAACTAGGAAATAACGTCTAATTCGCATTTTTCTTTTTATCTTTGTTGCGGCTTTTCAAAAGTTTGCTTACAATTGGAAACATACTGTAGCTGTTGTTACAGATTCTGCTGCCATCAGGTAAGATGGCAAGATCAAAAACAGAATCAGGAGGCTACTTCACAGCTTTGAGATGCAAAAATACTGAACTGCTGTTGAGAATATGAATTTTATATTATTGCACTAATTGCGTTTTTATCTCTTTATGATGTTTTTTTACACTATTATGCAGCCCAGAAAAACTTTACCCTGTTTTGTTGCATTCTACGTAGCATAAAGTAAATGCTCTCAGAGAAGCACACCATATTCTTCAGCTCAGTTTTTTTGTCACATTTGCTCCTCTAACCACATAATCTCACCTCCTCATCTCAGGCTACATCAGTCCTTCCTCAAGCACAACTTCAAGAATGAAAGAGTTAATCATGCACTCTCTTCAGAATTAGGTTTTCGCTCTGTCCGGGATAGCCGAGTTAATTTTAGATGTTCAATTTTTGCGTTCATTTCACATTTGCCACAACCGAGCTTTTTGTGCCGACTTTAAAAGTTACAATGCGTGGGCTGTGTTGCCTCATGTTGAGGTGACAGAATGTACAGCTGAAAGCAGAACTGCTGCTGTTTGGGACAGTCACAGCGACGGGCCTGATGCCAAACTATCTCCTTTTCCTTGGGTTTTACATCACTGCATGACATTCACAATACAGAAGAAGTAAGAAGTGAACCAAAAATGGATTGACTTTGCAAATTATTCCTCCCCTAATGTGCATAGCTGTCAGTGTTAGGCGCAAATGCATTTAATGGCCAGTTCACAATGAGCTCTAACCTAATTAAAGGAATTTGCGATTAACTGTGCTGTTTGTACATGACAAACATGAACCGAGCTCAGCGTCATTAAACTGCTGTCAGCTGAGAAAGAGAAACAGCATTTTCCCTCCAAGGTGAGAACGAGGTGACTGCTGTGTGTCCTGCGCTCGGTTCAGCCTGTTATGCATGCATGTTAAAGTGTATGCCAACTTTTTCAAATGCCACATTTAGCGTTATAATCATCACAAGAGAAACAGAATCTCTCTTCATTTTCAGCATCCTAGCAAACTTCCAAAAGGTTTTTGGACCAGAACTGATATTTCAAACTAGCTTAAACTGAATTCATCTTCACAAAAATTCCAGTTTCATTTGACGACAATTAACCTCCCAACATGATGGGACCACCACAGAGCTTCAACATGGGTATGAAGCGCACATTTTTCAGTCATGTGCGGATTTGGAATTATGACCCAAACATTCAGTTTGTTCCTATCCAACAAAGTTCTAGGAGGTTTAAGGATGTTGGATGTTGCTCTGCACCCATTTTCTGTCTGGTTACTCTCAATTAGGGTCACTAATACCACAAAAAGAAAAAAAAAATAAATAATTTAATTAAAAGGTGCTTTACTAAAGTATTACTTTAAGGGTGTTCCTATGTTTAAATCAAAGTGACTTGTGTATGCCATAAATGTGGTGGTTTTTCTAAAATCGCAGTGGAAGAAAAAAAAAATACTGAAAGGTTTAATGAAATTCTAATTTCTATGAGAAACCTGACATTTTAACAGGAATGTGCTGCCCCGTTACCAAACATACGTCTCCCGCCTACTACTGAGAGCTCAAAGCGCTCCGACACCTCCAATTCTCCTCTTAGACCGTTCCACAGGTAAGCATAGCTGAAGCAATAACTCTGATAATTTCATGTTTATATATTGATTTTTTTTTCTTAGCCGATTTTCTTGTTAAACAGAATCAGATTTTAACTCAAATAAAATGTGAGAATTTAAGCAAAACTATGATCGTCAGTAAACTCCACTAAGCTTGGAACTGATTCTTGGTAATAAGGATCTTGCACAACACTGGAAGCACTCAGAAACAGACAGACATCACCAACTGAGTTCACAGAGGTATTTTTGACACGTACTGCCCCAGTGTATGTAAACCCTGACATAAGTTTTAGTGTAGGTAAAGTGCTACTCATTTCCTCGGCATCATAGATCATCTCGCTTAACCTCTGACACAGACTCTAACTTCGGCTTCAGATTTAAATGGTTCACCCAGAAGAGGCCGGTACCACATTCAGGGTTGACTGAAATAGCAAACAAACATACCTTTCTTTGATTAAACTGGATGAACGTATAACTAGGCATGCTATGAAAGAAAATCAAACAACTAACTTCTTAAACTTTTAGAGCCATGTGGCCCCAAAGAAAATACACAGCCATCAATTTAGTCAGGTTTTCATTGCAATTAATTCATGTATGAAGTGATATTATTTTTATATAAGTATCAAAACATGCTATCTTTAAAGTTCTCTTGTAGAAAGTATTATTAATAAAGAAATAAGACCGCCAATATACAACAAAAATCATTCTGTCCCAGCCTACCTATAATATAATTATAACTAAGCACACATAATTATTATAATATTTTTTATATGGATGCAGACATTTCTAGAAATGATGTGTTTATATGGAAGCGTTTAGAGAAGAAAGTAGAAAACTATCATTTATTTATAACTTTCATCAATAAAAAGAACTCAAACCCGCCCTGGAAGCTCCACATTCAGGCAGGGAGTCATGACTTCAAGCCTCCTGACTAACCAACATGACAGCTGCTCTTTAACATGTCAGTAACTAACACCAGGGCCCTGAAGTCCCACATAGGTTTAGAATTAAGTATTTACAATTAAATCGTAACACTTATTTGCCAGCCAAGATATAAAACAGTAATTCTTGCTGCTCAAAGAGCTCCAGAAAATTGCTTGGTAAAATATGAAGCTAACATTTACATCCCTTAATAACTAATTCAGCTGTTCTTGCCAATGCTGACCGCTTCACCGCCTGACTAATTCTGACACTTTTTTTCGGTCTTTTTAATTTTTATAAACATTTTTCATGAGTATAATTATTTATTTTCCTCCCCTGTTCCACTCTAGTGTTGTGTCGAGCCCTATTTAAGGATGAGCAGCTAACCGGAGAGATGCCTCGCCTGACCGGTCCGCTGCTCCTCTCAGCGATAGAGCTCTCCCAGCGGCCGTGTCCCCAGCTGCACCCCCCCCCCCCCCCCCCCACACACACACACACACACACAGAGCCATACGTTGTTCGGGTCCTGCTACTTACGCCCTGTGTCTGGAGAAGCCCATGGACAACAGCACGTCCAGGTTGGAGCTGGATTTCATCGAGCCCGGTCGGCTTTGGCGAAGCCTCCGGGGGATAATTTTGCTGTACAGGTCCTCCTTGGCCGCCATAGTCCAGTCCTCCACCGGCGTCAAGCAGTCCTACCCCGAGTCCGTTACAGCTCACGGTCAGACCCGCGGTTAGTCCATGAGCCTCGGCAGCTGGTCCGCATGAGCTGGAGAGCTGAGGCAGCGGGAAGCACTGAGGGGAGCGGAGCTGAGAGCGGCGCTGTGCGGCTGCTTCTCCGCCCACTGGAGGAAACTGCGAATTAGATCCGATAACCGAGGCTATAGAATCCAGCGGAGTGGACACACAAAACTACACAGTTACAACAGAACCGAGAGAAACACTGCAACTACATCCAGCCATCTTTAGAAAAGGACACAAGAAAACACAGCATGATATTAAAATTTTATTTTTAATTTCAGTATAAAATTATGGTAACTTCTAAAAATATATCTGACATTATAGAAAATAATTACATAATTTGACATAGTTGCTGCTGACAATAATTTCACCAACTCCACCTCTCATATGTAGAAAATAATTACATAATCTTAGATCGATGCTGCTGACAATTTCACCAACTCCACCTAATTTTGTCCCCCTAGCTCTGGAACTTGTTTTTTTTTATTCTAGATGCTGAGACACTGGGAGCCTCACTAACTATTAGTTTAATTCGTTTCATGCAGCTAAGCGTGGATCATGATCTGCTGCGTCCACAGTTACAATAAGGCCAACCAGAGTGAGCTGGGGCCAACAACGGGACTGCTACTCTGCTAAATGTTGTGCTGTGGAACATTTCTTGTACTGATCAGCGGTGAGATGGGTCAGGTTAGTGAAGGCCTCCAGCGGAGCTGGCAGATGGGATGTACGGTGAGATGACACAGAAGACGCAGCCTGCCTCCTGGAAAGCCTGCCTCATCTCCACCTAGTGGGCAAAAAAGAGACTGCATCAGACACAGAGGCGCACTGGCCTCACACCTCAACATAGAACCAAGGGCACGTAGCCCATCACACAAGACTGTGTTGTTGTTTTATGGATATAAAATATATCAAGGACTCATAGTTGTTAGCGTCTCTCTTCCAGACTATGACAGGGTCTTTAAACGTTGCATTCATTGTTGGGTTTGATGAATCACATTTGAATATCACAATGTGATGCAAGGTTGACACAGATATTTAAATCTTTCTCTCTGTCTGATATCAATTCAGACTATACCTGTTCCTGTTTTAGGTCATTTAAAAAAGAACAAAGAGAGAATTTAATAAAAACTTTCCATATGTTTCCAAGTATTTGGTAGAATTTACTATTAAATTGTATGAATTGGATGTTTTGGCTTGTTTTTCCTTTAGAAGCTCCAGACAATAGTTAGCTGGTATTTCAGCCCATTCCTCCTGAGTCGGGTTTGTCGGCTGAATTGCCTGCACATGGCTTTCAACCGTTGACCTCCTATGATTTGGGTCATTGTGCATTCGGAAGATCCATTTGTGCTCAAGTTTCAACTTCCTTGCTAATTTATTGAGATTTTGCTTCCATATTACCACATGATGTTCTGTCCTTATGACTTCCTCCTGCAATAAAACACTTACACAAAATGTGGCTGCCAGCCCCGTCCTCAGGCTTGTACGCTTCTCCATTTCTCCTCCAAATGTGATGATGGCCATTAAGGCCACTTCAATTTGGCACGTCTCCAGGGGTTACGGTTTCTGTCCCCGAGTGCATTTGCAAACTGCAATCTGTTTTTTTTATGCCACTTAAGGAGCAATGGCTTCTTCCTGTCCGAGCGGCCCTTCGGCCCATGTTGGTGCAGGACACTTTTCACTGTGGATAATCAGACTGTTACCAGTGTCAGCAGCATCTTCACAAGATCTTTTGCTTTTGTTCTGCTCTTTTCATGTTTTTCACACGTTCATCTCTGGGACATGTCTCCCTCCAGTTCCTGGTCAGCATGGCGGCTGGACATTCCCATGTTTCTAATTGCATGTAATTCTTTGACCAGATGACCTCAGAACCTTCAGGCATTTTGAAACTGGAGGAACCAGACGTCTAGAAGTCTATGGTTCTCTTGCCCGTCCCTCCTTTATGACATCATCACTTGAGTTTTTACCAAATTGACGAAAATGGTGATTATTAACTAGCAGTACTAAAGTCGCAGCCACAGTAAAAACGGCATTTAAAATTACTTAACAACAACAATATTTAACTTTATGACAAACAACATCATTTTACTTTTCTAGCTTCCGTAAGCAGCTAGCTGGGCTACAGAGCTAACACTAGTGCAACAAATAATGTGGGCTTCAGCTATTTTGTTTTTTTCTCTCATCCTGTTTTAAAAAGCTAATGCCAGAAGCAATTTTAAACAGGTTGTTATTTCCTGCTACCTGTGCAGGTGTTGCTCTCTCCTTCAGTAAAGCCACACATTTCAGAGTTTTATTTGCAAATCATCTTAAGAACCATGCACACATTTCTTTCCATCTCACAATCATGCACTATTTTGCATGACTAGCACAGATAATCACAATAAAAACCTATTTAATATTACTACAATGTGACAAAGTCAAACAGTCAGATTGGCTCAATCATCCTCATCCCTTTAATTGTGGAGAAATGGACCTCCCTCCGTTAGTTGAGGGTTCTCTCCACGTAGGATAAATGGGCCTAGACAACAGATGGAAGGATTTGGTGCTTGTGTGAATTTTTTTTTTTTTTTTTTGCCTTCGTCAACCTGAACCATTTTCTGTTCAACAATTAAAAAATGAGCTTCAGTCCTCAGAGTGAGGGAGAACAGCCTTACCAGCCTGGCCTGGTCTGGACACAGGCCCACCACGGCCCCCCCACTGCCCGGGAGCTTCACTGCTGAGCCAAACTGTAAGATCAGACAGAGTCTTCATTAATTAAATATACGGTGGGTGCTCTTGAGGGAGCTCAGTTCTGCACATCCTAACACCCACCTGCCTGGCCAGCTGAACCATCCTGAGGTTCCCAGGACCCAGGCAGTCATCAGTGTAGATAGACCTGTAAACCACGTAGCTATTAAATCAGGCAGCTGTACAATCTAAGCATTTATTCAGAAAAGGTAACAAATATTCACTTTGATGCGATGTAGAAGATCATCTATCATAACGATGTGACACTACAACGGATTAGTACGAGGGCCAGGCTAAGAAAAAAGACATTAAATTACAAAGATATAATTATAATATTGAGAGAAAAAAGTCATATGATAGTAAGTCATAATAATAGGAGAATAATGTCATAATATTAGAGGAATAAAGTCGTAATAATTAAAAGAAAAAAAGCAGTAGCACGATGATAAAGGTATAATACTAGTAGAATGAAGTAACAATTTTAAGATCGTTCCTACACGAAAAATAAAAAACATGAGGAATATTGAGCATATAGTGAAGTTATATTTCACCATCAGTTTTACAAATATTGATTTCCACTTTCCATTTTCAGAAGGATAGAAACGTAACTGATCTCCATGGTTACGTTTAAAGTTTGTTGTTTCAGAACCCTGTTCGCTTCTGTTCTCTGGTGAACCTCTGAGGTCCTCACACACCAGCTGCAGTTACACACACATTACATCACACACAGGTGGATTCGTCCCACTAGCTCCAAACAGAAATGGAAGCGTTTGATTTTATTTAGGAGTACTAAACTGGGTGAATACACAAGCACACATTTTCATGTTTATTGTAGCAAAAATGTGAATAGCGCTACTTTGTGTGGGTCAAGCACATAAAATCCCAATAGAATCAGTTTCTTTTTTTGTCTATTGCATATTTGTGTAGCAACAACAGACTTAGAGTCTTCTGCGGACGCGACAAACACTCGACAAGCAAACACTCTGTATACTACGACAGAAAAGCTGGGGTTACCTGCGCAGCTCAAAGTTCTGGTCCATCAGTTGGGCCAGACGAGTCCAGTCTCTGTCTTTAATCGCTGACCTGATGGGAGAAAAACAGCAAACAAAAAAAAAGTCCTCAGGTCTGAATTTGGATCAGTGAATGAGCTCAGACCCAGTGACGTGCGGTGAGGTTCATAGCTGGTGAGGCACTGACGTCATCAGAATCAGATTTGCAAATAGATGCATAGATTGACAGCAGTTTACAGGTTATGTTTCACTTCTGCATCCTTACACATACAAACTGTAGCTCACAAAACACACATTTCCTTAAAAAACAAAACAAAATAAATGTTATTACTGTCTTACCTGCTTCGATTGAAAGTCCACTTGAGAAAACTTTTTTAGTGTTGTAATGTAGTCATCCATGTCGAAAGTCGGGATAAGCGAGAGGAAAAAAAATCACTATCTCTATTATAATCTATCGCTGCACTTGACTTGCTTCCCGAATCGTTTAGCCTAGCTCGCTGTCACTTACTCGGCAGTTGAGGAGTGAACAAGACGAACGTCTGGGATCTTGAGCGCCCCCTGCCATGAGGCAAGAGAACTGCCTGCCTCACCTCGAACCTGTTCTCTGCCGTTTATAATCGCTCATTACACGAAACACGTTACACAAACACAGTTGGTGACAAAAAGCACTGTACATTATATACATAAGCTAAATTATTGGAAATAAGTTCACATATTAAATTTGTTTAAACCATTTTATTGACACCGTACAGCAACATGCTCTCTCCGCTTAGCAGCCAGCGCAGAGCCAGGGGTTGCGCAATCCAAGGTGAGGCAGAGCTCGCTGCTGCCTCACCGGCATCGCTTCCAAGCATTTGAATGGGAAAATAAGAAAATTCAGCGATTTTGAACAAATAAAAATCGAAATTGGTGAAGCTACATGAAAAATAAATATTTTTTAGTACAAACCACCGGATGAATATAACAATTTAAATTACTTTATGATTATATATTTTCTTTCTTTCCATGATGGCTGGTGAGGCACTGCCTCACCTGCCTCCCCCGACCGCACGTCACTGCTCAGACCCGACTTATCCACGCTGAAGCTAAAAGTCAGAAAACAAGTGAGATTGTTTATTGCTTCTCACTGAGCACACTGCTGACATGCTATCACCAATAGAATCCAGTAACACATTTCTCTCTACACCGTTTGTCATGCATCTACTGTATCTGTCTGTCTATGGAGGGAAAAATTGCTAATAATATATGTAATAAATGAAATAAGAAGTCTAAGAGAATGAAAACAGTGTTTACATGAACAGGTCAAACATACATCATGTGCATAAACATGATCAGATGTACAGTTATTATCCCAATAAGGACCCAAGTCAGAATTGTAACTTTAGGTGACATCCTAGCTGATACTTTTTCCCCCCATTGGAGCTTAAAAATTGTGATCTCTTAAAGAAAAATGTAATTTAAAGTTATTTACAGGACAAGAAATAAGAATCTTGAGTGACAAACACTTCTTAGGATTTTTTTGGTGAGTACCTACCTTGCCTGGTCTGTGAGCTCAGCAAAGGTCTTCATCGCCTCGACAACCACTGGCTCCCCTGCAAGTAAACAACTAATATGAAAGCAGTTTAACAAAAGCAGCAAAGGGGTTTTCAGTTTAAAGGTTCTCAAAGTAGTATTGTCAAGGAATGATTAAAAAAAAAATCATTCAGTTTGGCAACTTGCTTTCTGTAGGAAATACAAGCATGCCAAACTTTACTGGTTATTTATAAACCAGTATTCAATAAGCGCCTTAAGAGATGAGAGTCATTCCCCTCCGACCCCAAACAACCACACTGGAAGACTGTTGGACTGGAAGACGCACCGCTGAGCCAACGCTGCCGGATGTTGCTATGGATACGTCCAGAGTCGCTGGGGTCACTCAGGTAGGCCAGCCAGAACGGTGGAAGGTCACTCATGTCCATAGAAGCATAGTTCCCTGAGAGAGGACAAAGGTCACAGGAAGAATTATCCACTGCCGTGTCTGGTTTCTTCAAGATCCACCTGACAAACATCAACAGCAACTCTTACAACATGACATAAGGACACATTCCATAATGCAGCAGTTAAAAGTAAATTATTTTCAAAGTTATATTCTGTGTCTAAAACCATTTTATGAAACTACCACATTTCATCATCTGTTTACTTATTGACATCAGTACCGTAGCCTTGCTCATCCATGAGCTTCTTGCTGAAATCCATGTAGACCAAACCTTCATACACCTGCAAGAACAGAGGGACCATGTTTCCTGTCAGTGTTGTTCCAAACAGGTTCTCAAACCTTTTAGAACAAGTCCCACTTCATTATATATTAACTGCCATACTGGCAGACATTTAGAAACAGCGGCACCTTTCAGTTTGTATGAAACAAAAACATTTTAAATAAGTGGTACTACTGCTTTGATGAAAAGAAGTATCTTAGCTGCACTCAGCACAACTCCTAAGTTCAAAATTGGAAAAATAAGCAGGAAAACAAAACAAAAAATGGAATTCCAGGTAGATAAAGTTGGAGGTTCTCACCCATCTGATCTTAAAACACAGTATATCTGCTACCATTTGGAATATAAAAAAAAACCCCACTTTGGCATAAAATCCACACAAGATGTTTCTTTAGTGCTTGAATGTGTCTAAAATCCAGAAAAATACATTGTTATTAGCTTGTCTTGCTAACTGTTAGCCCGGCCACATAATTATCAAATCCTATTGCTTTTTCCAAGCTGCAATTGGAATATGGAAAAACTTGGAAGCAATGTTATTCCCAGATTTGAGATCCATCTTCAGGAGTAAATGAAATGGAGAATCTGGAGCCAGCAGAAACCTGCTCCCTGTTTACTGTTGACCACTTCACTTCCTGAACGCTGTCAGATCACTGAGTACTGTCGAAAATTCATTAATCCTTCTCTTGTAAATAGCCGATTTCCAAAATTTCATCGAAGCACTAGTGAAGCCAGACACTGTGTGTGGTGGACAAGCTGACGGGGCGTTCACTGACCTGCACCACTCTGTCCTGCAGGCCAGCCGTGATGAACAGCTCATCGGTCTCCACACTCAGGATGAAGTTGGCTCGGATTGATTTGGGAAGATCCTTCAAAACAAACAAAAAAAAAGAAATTAAGAGTAAAACTCAGCAGTCTGCTCTAATCTGACTGATAAGCAGGAGAACAGCGGTCATGGTTTTATGCTTTCTTACATTGTCAGTGATGTTGTAGAACTTCATGAGACACTTCAGAGTAGCTGAAACGATGGCACTGTGATGGTACAATGATAGTGGAAAGTATTTATTCTGTTCACAATGAAAAAGGATTAAATAGGAATATGTGGGGAAACAAACTATATACCTGCTTCCAGCTAGGCCCTTAACAGAAAGAGAAATCATTTCATCAGAACAAGTGAACATGTTGCTACGTAACCGGTGCTAATCATGCAGTGAAGCAGCAGTTATTCTGTCTGTCTGTCTGTACCGATCCTTACCACTTGCCGAGGAATGTTGGTGTCGTACTTCAGGGTGAAGTTTTGCTTTGTTAAAGCAATGCTGCGGCAAAAAGAGAGTGAAATAAGAACTGAGTGTAGCAATGCAAAAAAAAAAAAAAAGAAGCTCAATGAATAAGAGGAGAATGTTGTTACAGTCATTTCAAGAATTTTCTTCCTGGAGGTCAGAGTATCAAACATGTTTTATAACAAATGTGAAGTTTCTGTGCTTTGGTTGGATTACATTACTTTATGAATTTGACGAGCTGTTTTATGGTTTAATAGCAGATGCTGTATAGCAACAACAGTCTGGGACAGGTTAGCACAGCAAGGCGTAGCAGTTAGCTTCGCTTTGCCTGCTAGCTTAAGAAAAAGCATGATGGATGCAGAGCTGAGTTTTCTTGTTAAATGCAGTGCTGATCATTTTATTTAATTACACTTTATGTAAATTAAGAAAACAAGAAAATTATGAAATGGTTATGTGAGAAAAAATGACTAACAATAAAAATTGATAAGTGGAAAGAAAAGTACTGAGCTGTTGATTTTAATTATTTGTGACTTAATCGGTGAAAACAGAAATAGTTTAATCCAAAGAGAAACGTGATTCTAATTTCAACTGCTTTTAAAAATCGACTTGTTACTACTTGAAATTCAAAACAAAATACTTTATTGATCCCAAAGGGAAATTAAATAAATCAGATATTTGTCCTTCCATGGAAGTGCCAATAATGGTGAGTGTAGTAAAAATAAGTACACAGACATATAAAACAAACAGAATTTGAAGCAATTCCAGCTAGACGAACTTTACAACGCCACCAGAAGAAGGGAGCTAAAAGCCTCACCCTCGTTTGGAGCAGAACTGGTAGAACTTCTTACACGTAGCCTGCAGCAGCCGCAGACCTCCCAGATACCTGCAAAATTCACAACGGAAGCAGAACGGTTTGTATGAATGCAATCAACGCCGTCCTGCAGCTTGGCCCGTATCTAGGGTCCCTCACCCCTCCCTCCTGCTGATGCAGAACAGATCCTGCAGGCTGCCAAACTCTGTGGGATCATTCAGCGGGTGAGGGACTAAAGCCTGGAAACCACACAGAGTTAGCGATTCAGTTCAATGTGCCGCCAGTGAAGGTGGTCTACAGGAAACGGCCTGTTACCAGAGTCTGACTCTCCACCAGTGTAACCTCAGCCCAAAAGTTAGAGATGGTCATGGCGATGGTTTTCCCATTGAAACCATCTGAGGGATTTCCCATTAATCCAACCCTGTGATCCAAGATGAGGAAATCTGTATTAAGAGCTTCATCTTGATGAGTTTTAACATTCTAAGAAGAAAAGAGTGACGTTTCACACCTGGCTGTCTTACCTGGCATATGAGCGGCATGTGATTGGTTGAGCGGGGTTGTCCTGTTTCTTGGTGGAGTAGTGAGTCAGCCACTTTGTGTAGTCTGACAAGCCCTATCAAAATAAAGAAGAACTTTATCCCAAAAGTTCCCAAAAGTATAGCTGGATTAAAAATCCAGCTAAAAATAGCTGAATTTTTAATGTTGAAGTGTTACTTAGACATCTTCCCAGAGTTCATTAGCACACAAAGAAAAATCAATTACTATTATTTAGGTAACATTTATAAAAATTGTTTTATTAACATATTTGTTAAAACTGTCACCATGTCATGAGATTAATAAAAGGCAGAAAATATGCGAAAAAAAGGAAAAAACAAAAATCGAGCTCCTCTGCCTCCTCTCTGTTCCTACTGCCATCTGTAGAAATACAAGTCAGAAAAAACCAATCAGAGCCAGGAGGGTTTTAGCGCCGTCAGTCTTCTCATGTACGCACTGTTCACACCTTCTTCTTTGCTTGTTGCTATGCTACAGCTAGTTCACCAGCCTGTGGTGAATGCTCAAATGCTCAGGGTAGTTAGCATTGCCGTAGATGAAGGGGGATAAATAGTCTTCCTGGAAAGTGTGCAGCACGTACACAAGGGCGATTGACAGCGCAAAGATCTTCCTCCGGGCTCTGATGGGTTGTTTCTGACTGGAAGAGGCGTATTTTTTTGCAAGTGACAGAAGCAAAGGAGCTCAATTTTTTTTTTTACAGATTGTCTTTGTCATATTAAAGGATACTTCAGTCAAAACTAATGTATAGATATATAAAATGTGTATATATCTACATAGAAAAAAGCAACAAACTATTTACAATAATTTTTCCTTAAGTTTTTGAGTTTATGTTTGTTGGGAGAAGTGATGGCTATAAATTCTAACAGCTGCTCAGAGGAAGGATCTGTGAAGTTGCTTCTTTGTGCACCTAGGACGCAGCAGTCTGAGCTCTCCAGTTTGGGGGGTGAGGTGGCGAGACACAACGTTAAACCCGTTTCAGATCCCAGGAACAGATACAAACCACTTGTCCAATGAGCTGGAAGCCAGTAGGAAGCTTCATTCCAAACACGTCCAGCTTCTTCTCATTGATGAGCCACTCCTGGGAACAAAGACGGGACAGGACAGCATGTCAGCTAACTTCACGACAAACAGCTGAAGTCATTTCTGGAGTTTGTCTTCAGAAAACAGCGTGGCTCAGGTTGATGTGGCACTTCTCTAGAGGCTGCTTCCCACAGCAGTCAGCGTGTGATCAGCAATATGAGAAGATGTGGTAACACATACACACACACACCACCCACACACACCAACACACACAAACACACTCCCACACACACAGAGGACATGACTTCCCTTTCTGCTGCTGTGTGTGTGGACAGCTTTTTGGTCTGTCTGAACACAAAAGCAGCTCCGACAGTTCTTGATAAGGTTCGAGTTACAGGAACTCAGAGTTAAAGAGTTGACCTGGTTAGAACAGGAAGAGTCCTGCATCACTTGGTTTCAACCTGTTTTATAGCTTATGCAGAAGAAAAGCTTTTATTTCCTGTTTGTGATATTTGTTTTTTCATCTCTACTTAAATATAGGGACATTTTAAATAACCAAAAACAGATCCCTATAGAGTTTGATTTTTTTCTAGAAACTATTCTAGAAGATAGAATGTTGGAAAAAAAATTTTTTGCTCAATATGTTAACAGCATGATGTCAGCAACTGTGGTACTTGTGTTTTGTTAAGCCAAATATTTCTTAGGGGTTCCTTTCACATTGAATAAATGGACTTACAGTAGATGTTGATGTTTTGGTCTAAGTGGTGCAACAGGAAGTGAACTTAACTTTTTATGCTGAGAAAATAAGGTCATAATAAAGCCACAAACCAACCAAATGAACATCACCTACGAACCCAGAATAGTCCAAAGGTCCGCTCCGTGGCTCGAGTGTACAGGCTGAGGAAGTTGGACATGCAGGACAGCGTGTCTCTGCGGAGGCAGTAGAACACCACGCTGGCCAGCCGGGATGCTGTCCGCCCTTCCTCGGGTTTTTCCAAGAAGCGAGTTATCCTGGCTCAGAAGCCGAATGGGTTAAAACCAGGAAAAAGCTGGAAGGTGAGGTCCATAGAACCATCCTCACCTGTGGGTCTCGGGACAGACCTCCACGATCCCCCTGGAGCTGCTCCGCTCACCTTCCTCCAGCTCATAGTAGATGATCAGCTCTCCAGGCTGAAACACACAAGAGAATGAATAAAAACCAACAATCAAATGGAAAATAAACAACTGTTGCAAACTGGAGGCCCTTTGACTGCAGACCCGCATCACTACCCTCCACCACAGCTGATTTGAGGTGCTTGTGCTGAGATGCTAGGTTTGGTTTTTCACTATGGTCGAACATCCCCACACTGGTCTCTTGTGTTTAACGGATGTGGTTGCAAAAGTTTTGTGGTCCGTTAAAATGCAAGACTTTTGTAGTTAAGTCTTGCCTGCAAAAGTAAGCAAGTAATGCTGCCATATTCTTCAGAGAAAAAAACCCCCATAAAACAACCCTTACAAACAAGCCGTACCTGCTAAGTCTTTTTCAACTTGTCCTGTTGTTTTACTGTCCAGGCTGAGACGGAACACTTGGGTTTTTTGTCATTTCTCTGGGCATTGCACAATCCGGCCTTGGGGTCAATTTGTTGGAACATCAACTAATGGGAAGACTGACACTTGTCTAAAATATGTTTGGCCGAGTCGTGAATAAACTTTCTCAGTGGAATTGAGGACTATTTGGAACTTCTGAGACTGATGCACAGCAACAATTGCTTCTCCGAGGTCATTGCTGATGTCTTTTCACCACGTTGGCCTTGTTTTAACACACACCCAGGGGCGGAGCTACGTGGGGGTGGGAGGAGGCTGGGAGGGCCCCACGTGGGATGGTGTTGATGAAGAGAGGAATAAACACAGTTAAAGACTTTCTGATAAATTAATTTGTTCCCATGTTATGGACGGATTATTTCAGGCAGCTAAAATATGTGGTTCCCCCTCATAACTTTGGCAAATAATGAGCAAATGTTTTCAAACTTACATGATTTGTTGTTGAGGATGAAAGGAATAAGCTCAGTTAAAGACTTGCCGGTAAATTAATTTGTTCCCATTTTATGGAGGAGGAACGGATTATTTCAGGCAGCTGAAATATCCATTCTCTCCTCTCCTCCCCCCATAACTTTGGGAATTAAAGTGTAACTGTTTCCAAATTCTCAAAAAATGTGATAGCATGTAGAACACTAGAAATTTTCTTAATCCAGTAATCTGTCATATTTTACATTAGAACGGGATTTACCAGAAAGTCTACACTCTCATCTTTTCAGAAAGTCTTAATTTTTGTGCCATGCTATCAGCCAGCTTCCGTCCTCTTATATCAGCAATAAAAAATTATAAATACACACTACGTGTTGGAAAACTGTGCTTGGTGACTGACTTTTATTTGTCAGGCTTAAGTGACAAAAGTTGGAAAAAGACCGATTCTCTTGGCGTTTAAAATAACACAAAACGGCGTAGGAAGACCTCGTTTATTCATTTATTTTTACAATTTTGTTATTCTTCTTTTTAAAACAGCTGCCGATTAAACTGAATGTTACAACCTTGACATGATTATATGAGTTGTTTTTACCAAGAAATCGATCAGAAGAGCCGTGAAAATGGTCAGATCCGCCAGATCCGCCTCTCTGGCTGCAATGCGCGCTCCCGACACAGGGGGAACAGATTTTCACAGGGGGAACAGATTTTCACAGGGGGAACAGATTTTCACAGGGGAACAGATTTTCACAGGGGGAACAGATTTTCACAGGGGAACAGATTTTCACAGGGGAACAGATTTTCACAGGGGGAACAGATTTTCACAGGGGGACAGAATTTCGCACAAGACTGGAATAAAGTTTGTTTTGGTCTGTGGCCTTTAAAGATGGCAAACGTCATACGCAGTGATGTTGGTTTCAAAGCTCAATATGCTGCAGAGCAACAACTATGTTTTACAGAAGAGGCTAAGCGTACTGATGATTGATAAATCAAATAAGTATCAAACTATCTACCATCCTAATGAATGTGCAAGGGTGTATTTGGTGTTTTCCAATGACCTCATTCACGTTCTTTACGTTTTCCTTTTTTGTGTTTTTAGTTTAATATTAAACAAGACAAGGTTGCAGTTTACACTTTGACCACAAGATGGCGGTTTTATTCCTCTACTTTAGTGCTGTGTGTTGACGTGAGAGGTTAGCTGCTACTTTTTACACATTTAGAAGGCAGTTGTATTCGGATGTGGAAAATTCCAAGTTACCAGTTGGAAAAAATGAACTGCAACGCCTTCTGGAGTCGGATTTTCCACTGGGAAACCGACATCCCCAGTTATGACCGACTTTGCATTTCAATATGGCCGCCCGCTCTCCGCATAAACAGTAGTAAGATCTAGTGAAAAACATTTTTACCCGACACACATGTAGGAGTGCTTCTAAAATCATTTCCGTGTAGCTACTTCAACTATAGACTGAACAAATTAAAAGTGGTGCTTGCTTATTATGAAAAGTAAAGCTTAAAACTAGAAAATTTCTGAAGAAACTTAAACAGGGCCTGCCAAAGTGTGCCTGTCGGTTGGAACCCAGCGTTCTGATGCTACAAATTAGCATCAATGCTAAAGTAAGCTGCAATGTACTCGATAGCATGTGGAGAGTCACAAACATGTTGAGTAACATGGACTTATGCAGTATGTTGAAATTAGTGTACAAGTTAAAATGAGCCATATTTCTAACATTAGCCAAAATGTTGTCAGTAGCATGTGGGGCATCACTAGCATGTTGTCTTACATTGACTTACTCCATTCAATGTACTAAGCGTTGCTAATAAATAAGAAAAATAGCTAAAAGCTTTTTTTTAGGGAAAAGGCTAATGCTAAAGGAGGGCAGTGAAATGCTAATGCTTGTGATAATGTTTGTACTAATGTTTAATGCCTTGCATAACTCAGAGTTCCACCATCATTAACTGGTAACGCAACCCTCCTCCCTAGTAACTCAGTGTTCCGCCATTAATGTAGTTCTAACCATCAGCCATCATTGTAGTTCTAAAGGGCAGCTCTGACCTCAGCCAACTGTCGTGTGTGAGAGACAGAAAGGTGGAGAAAGAATTCTATCTTTGTGAGACACACAGCCAGTTTTTCTGGAGAAAAAAAACAGTCCAAATAACTCCTTCCTGTTCAGGAACCGTGAGACTTATTCGAAAACCGTTTAAAGCGTGCCAGAGGGCTATTTCTCGTCTTTGATAGTAGTAGATTCATATCTGTACCTCACTCACAGTAATAGCAGCGATGAGATAGAGATGGTGTCATCATGACCGACTATCATACCAATAGAGCCATATTTGTGGGTGTGAGGGTGAGTTAAAACTGTTTTGGGGTCAGAAATCCACTCTGTCTGCCTAAGACAGTGCACTAACTTGAGAGAATATTGAGGCTTTTATTTTGAAATTTTCAGTAAGCTTCATTTTAAAGGGCCACAATAATCCCATGTCTAATAGTGTTTGGGTTAAACCAGTCATATAATGACCAAAACAGCAATTACCTGGTGTGAAAAATATAAAGGCTTTTATTATGTAGGGTATGTGATGCTCTCATTTCGACAGTCCATTGTGGTTGTCAGTTAAGGGGTATCAGGATTCGTGAGTCTATATGGTACTTACGTCCTTTGCTCTTCTGCCATCTTGTCTGTATTAAATGTTCCATCAAGGGGCTATTTCTATATTTCTGAATGCCAGCTCAGCCTTCGGTAGTAACTCAGTGTTCCAACATCACTGTAGTTTTTAACCCTCTGAATGCACCATTAAATGAGGTCAGAATGTTCAGTTCCAATGGTATCAATGACATCAGCGGTTATGACGTCACTCTATGATACCACAAAGGAATCTCTCTCTTGAATGTAGCTCACAGACAGAGTTTTCTCAGATCTGTTCCTCAGTTCTATCACGACAGATCACTCTTCAGAGCACGTTCGAAATTAATCGAAACAAGTGGGATATCGATTCCAGATATTACACGCCATAAAGAGAAGCAAGAAATTACCAGAACATCAACATGAAGCAACAACAGATTGCTTGTGAACATGAAGCTTTTCCAGCTGAGCTTTCATGGGTCGACATTATGGACCTCAACATCCAAGTCGACTACGACGCTGTCATTTCTTTTGAAGAAGACATAGACAGCCCCATTAAACCGGAAGATGAATCAGCAGAGATCCAGGGGGAATCGGGTCCTTCCGGCGACTCTGAGAGTCCAACATCATTGATAGTCAAGCAGGAAACAACTCCCTCTGCTGGCTTCGAGATTACCCCCTCAGTGGAAGTCGTGGAAGAGACAAGCCAACACGTCATTGATCTGACAAAGCAGGTAGACGATCTTAAAAAAGAATTGCAGAGTAAGATTTTGGATCTCCATGAGGAAAGAGACCGAAGGATTGCGTGTCAGGCTGAAGTCAAATCACAGCAGGAGGAGATTGAGAAACTGCAAAAAATGGTAGTAAAAGAACATCACCTGCGAGTCCAACGTGAACGTGGAAGAAACGTGCCAGAGATGAAAGATGCAGCAAAGGTTTCTTGCTCTTCTAAAGTTACAGATGACAAGACCATTCTTCAACAGCTGGAGTATTTCAAGAGGGAGGCTGAAAAATACGCCTCCCGCAACAAAGGTCTGATAGAAGTCATGGTAGAAGAGTACAGAGTGAGGCTTAAATATGAAGAGCAGCTCAAAAGTCACACTGAGCAAGCTTCCAAATTCAAAGCACAGGAAGAAACAATGAAAGCTCTGCAGGGTCAGGTTGCAGACCTGAAGGTGAAGTTGAAACTTGCTCTGGAAAATAACCATCTTAGAGTCTCCACCCAACCAGAGGCCCCCCTGCAGACAGAAGGCTCCCTGCAAACAGAGGAGTCCAAGCAAAGACAGACCTCCAATCAATCAGGGAGGTCTGAGGAAAGACAGACCTTCAATCAACCAGGGAGGTCTGAGGAAAGACAGACCTTCAATCAATCAGGGAGGTCTGAGGAAAGACAGACCTTCAATCAACCAGGGAGGTCTGAGGAAAGACAGACCTTCAATCAACCAGGGAGGTCTGAGGAAAGACAGACCTTCAATCAACCAGGGAGGTCTGAGGAAAGACAGACCTTCAATCAATCAGGGAGGTCTGAGGAAAGACAGACCTTCAATCAACCAGGGAGGTCTGAGGAAAGACAGACCTTCAATCAACAAGGGGTCTCCATGCATAGCCTGGCTCGGCCTTTGTGCCGACCCACTCCCAGGTTGCAACCAGAGGAGTCCAGGCAAAACCAGACCTCCACACAAACATGGAGGTCTGAGGGAAGACAGACGTCCATGCGACCAACCTCCACTGGTTGCATGGAGGGCCTTCATGTTGGCATTGGTATGAAGGCCAATCTATGCCCGGCTCGACCTTTACGCCGACCCACACCCAGGTGGTACTAAACTAGGTCACTATCTAAACCCAGGTTTTCCCAAAACTGGGCATTATTCTGAAATTTGAGGCTTTACACAAATTTGGTAAGTAAAAACAAACCCAGGCCTCAACGCAAATAAAATTCCTGACTCCAAAATCAATGGAGGAAAAACAAGATCAGTTTCAGAGTTCAAAACAGCATAAGAAACATTATTAAAACTTTCCTATATAAAAGCTGATCAGTTAAAATTTCTCAAAAATTAATTGATTAATTGATCTCTCTAAATTGTCCTAAGGTGTGAATGTGTGTGTGCAAGGATAAGTGTGTTAGATGATGGATGGATGAATATTTGTTAAAAGTGTCTGACAGTAGAATATGAAACAGAGAATCTGTGAAAAGTCCTCTGGTTCTGCTGCTGTCCAGAAACAACCAATCAGAACCAAAAGACAAACTTTTGGTTCTGATTGGTTTTTAATGTGTTGAATGTGTCTCAGCACATTCAACACATTAGACTACTAATGTACTGCAGCTACACAATTGGCAGAAATACAACCTAATATTATATCATCATTGTTTATTTATAGAATGATTTAGAAAACAATTTCCCTTCATTTTAGTAGCTGCAATTTTGCCTAACCCACACATTTTCCCTAACCCTAACCAATACTAGTCTATTCCTAACCCTAACCTTAACTAAAACTTAATTAGCATCTTACCTCTAAATGTTACCCCTGACCCAAAACAATGAGTCCATCATATTAGGACTGGACTTTGGTCCTAATATGATGGAACTAATGCAGTGTTTCTCCATTCCGGTCCTCAGGCCCCCTGCTCTGCATGTTTTAGTTGTTCCCCTTCTGCCACACACCTGGATTGAATCAGAGGTTGATTAACAGGCTTCTGCAGTACTTGATGACTGCAGAAGAGATCATGCAATCATTTGGATCAACTGTTCTGAAATAGAGACACATCTAAAACATGCAGAGCAGGAGGTTTAAAGACTGGAATTGAGAAGCACTGACCTAAAGTGACACTGGACATATAATGGTGCGTTCACACCAAATGTGTTTTGAGCATCAGGAGAGTCTGGTTTATATTCAAAGTCTATGTGGAGGAGCGTCGAGGGCTATTGCGGCGCTTCCAGCGTCTAGCGCGGCGCGATTTGAACCGTTTGGAGTGTTTGACACATTTAACACATCCAACACTCTACATAGACTTTGAATATAAACCAGACTCACCTGATGCTCAAAACGTGTTTGATGTGAATGCACCATTAGAATGTTCAGTTCTACTGGTAACAATGACATCAGCAGTGATGACATCACTCTTTGATGCATCAAATGAATCTCTCTTGAGTGTAGCACTCAGACTGTTTTTCAGACCTGTTCCTGTTTCAGACTTATAAGTTATAAGTTATGAATCTTCTACAGGAGCATTGTTAAAATGATTTGAAGGCACAGAATCAGCCCAGTACAGATTCACATTCTCAGGTTAGATAGACTCACCTGGTATAAAGTTCATTTTTCGGTACTGGAATTACATTTATTACTTTAATGAAAGCATGTCATGAATATGTGTACATGTGTCCATCTTAAGTCCAGAGCATACTAGTCTTTTGTAGCTTTTGTCTCCACTAGATGATATGCATATAAGATATAACATAAACAGCACTAGTCAGAGATGCAGTGAGTTTATAGCAGTTGTTTGAATTATCTAGTCGTCTGTTGATTTGCAGTAATAATTAATAGCAGATATAGACGGCCCCAAAATAAAATTCTGCTTTGTCCCCATGGAGGCTTGGGCCAGCGGCCCTGATGCCAACATCTCCAGAAACCATATTAAAGATTGTGATTGTAGCATTTGTTACACACACCAGGACTGGTGTCAATGTGTAACAGATGTTGATTTTCCTGTAAAAAGTAAAGAACAGGTAGGAATGATGAAACAAATCTGTGCTTCACTAATCCTCCTGGAATCTGTTCTGGTTTAACATTTATTAAACATTTCCAAACAGCACCAGATCTGATCTTTCGTCAAAATAATCATTGTGTCCATGTTATTTTCTTTGTCATTCTATACAATATACTTATTCCTGTAATAAACAGTTTTAGATCCTTTAATACAGAGGATCTAAAACTGCAACAATATAGTTGCAACAATATTATTTTTAAATCATTTTATAAATAAACAATGATGATATAATGTTAGGTTGTATTTCTGCCAACTGCAAAAATACAGCTTGTCACACATTTAAGTCTAAGAATGACCCGATTGGTTACCCCATATGCTACTGCATAAAGAATATACAATCTATTTGTATTTTTTTTAATACACCAACATGTTTACAGAAAGACACAAAATAGCTAAACAGATTGGACTCATGTAACGTAAAAACGATCTAAACAACAAAATACTTTCTAACAACTTCCAGAAGTATTTCATAGCTGATAACTGACAGCATATTAAGCAATCTGTACATAACAACAGAACGCAACAGCTCCTGTACAGTAGCTTTATACTTCAGCTAACTAGAACCGGGTCATTCTTTTTCCTCCCCACGCCCGTTAGTTCAGTTGCTATGACAACGGTAAATAAAACACAAAAGAAGTAGAATTGAATGTTCCACCATGTCTGTAGTTCTGACATTCTGCCATCACTGTGGTTCTAAAGAGCAGCTCAGAGGGGCAGACTAAATTCTGTCTATTTTGAGTCTAACTGACACTGTTTTGTGTCAGTCTTTTGTTTTGAGTTGAATTTGGCTCGTTTTTTGTTAATTATGTCGCCACAGTTACTCGAAATGCCAACAAAACTAATAGTTCCCCCCTCCCGGGTCGAGCAGTGACTGACTTTGCAAGTCAGTCACTGCTCTCACTATGCATTGCTGTGGCAGGTCCCAATGATGGTCGTCGGTGAGAAGTACTGATAACAATGATTTTGTCCGTCGCCATATTGGAAGTCCAACTTTTTTACTTTCCCCCCAACCCCCTAAAAAACAGACATAAGCACAAGCAAGCAATATTTTTCAAAGAAAAATATAGCAGATGAAAATTATACAATAACTAAAGGCTCAGTGTGATTCTTGTCATTCAGGGTCAATCAAAGGTAAACTTTGAAGAAGCAGCAATGTGAATTCTGCTTTCTTATTTATAGTTAACTTTAAAGTGTTTACATATGAATGGAAGTCTACAAAGAAAACAGAAATTTGGGAAATATCTTCTTTGTGTATATGACATTTCCCTAACAGGAGCAGTAGATGAATTACGAATCTCAAATTTCACAATTTTGAGATTATGAATAATATCATTATGATGATATCATAATAGCATAATAATTCTTATATCCAGTCACTTCACAGGAGCTCACCTTGGACCTGAAGAAGCGGATAACTTGAGCGATATCAAAGTTCTGATCAGCACACAGCATGTCTCCAGCAATCTGCTCAAACACAGAGAAAGAAAAGGCTGAATGTACATGACCGTGCTACCCGAATGGCCGACATTCTGTCCGCCTCGTACCACAACAACGTCATCGTCCAGCTTGCGGCTCCGTATGACGAGCTCCAGGTCAGCCACGGCCCCAAGCTGGTCCTTCAGGGTCGTGCTGCCATCGTTCACTATGTTCTCCACCGGGAAGTCGTTAGCTGTGGCCCAGCGCTCATAGTGCTTGTACCTGATCAAAGGAGAGGTAAAGGATTTGGAGCAGCAAGTTCAGGCAGTAAGTCCAGACCAACAGCAGCTTGGTTCTGCTACTCACTTGTCTGCGTTGGTGACCAGGTAGACCTCAGTGAAGAGCTGCCGCCTGGAGAGAAGCAACACGTGACAACAGAAAGTTCTGAACTCTTCACAGGAAAATTCCACCTCTGATAATGTTAGAACAATTCATGTTTGGTGCCAGTCAAACTTACACGTTGACAGTTTCCCACCAGAAGTCGAGAATCTTCTTCCCCCCAGTCCCAGGAAGCAAAGCCTTGGGTACACCGGTCAGGTGGCTGTATAAACCTGTGTCGTCATTCTGGGCAAAGAAACAAAGATTCGCCAAAGCTTTACTCTCAATCTCGTCTTCTTTCCAGCTCATTCGTGGTCCAGGTTTTGCTTCGCTGTGGTTTTGTTTTTGAATAAATCCATTCAGGCATGAAATACTCTTCATTGTTCTGGTTCCTGTTGTTTTGGTTCAATCAGAAAATAGTGATAAAGAAAATATAAAGAAAAATTGCAAAAGCATTTCGATTCCAAAATAGCTGTGAGGTGTCAAATGTGCCCCTATTTGTGATTTTGTGTAAATACACTGCGTTTAGATTATTGTAATTCTTTGTATTTAAGGTTGGACCAGAGGAGTCCCTGGAACGACTGGAGCACATGCTGCAGACCGTCTGCTGACCAAAACAAACAGACGTGAATCTATTACCCCTGTTTTGAGCACCTTCACTGGCTCCCTGTTATTTTTTCTGTAAAATTGAATGTTTATTGATTGTTTTTAAGTGCCTAACCTCTATGGGTCCTACTCTTGCAGCCCTATACTCCATCCAGAGCCCTGAGGTCAACCGACCAGCTTTTACTGGCTGTTCCTAAAGCCAGGTTAAAGACTAGAGAGGACAGAGTCTTCTCTGTGGAACCAGTCTCCTCTGTCTGTCTGTTAAGCTTTCTCAGTCAGTAGATCAGTTTAAATCCAGACTGAAAACACTTTCTTCTCCCCGGCCTTCAACAAAAATTAAAGAGAAAAGGAGTGAAGAAAATTGCTGCAGTTGAAATGTGTATTTTATTTCTATTATTAGTTTTTGGTATTTTTACCAATTTCATAATTGTCCTATTATTTTTTTTCCCCAAAATTAATTTTTATCTTAATTTTATTCTTTATCTACTCGTGATGTTGTGATTGACTGCATCTTATTGGACCGGTTGATGAGTCAGCCTCCAGCAGTAGTAAGAATTTTCAAGGAGCCAATCAAAGTTGAGTGGTTTAGGTTTGACACAGAAAACGCAGACAACGTGCAGAGGACTAATAAAGGGAATAAATGGCACTTTTTACTGCCTAGGGTGTGATTTTCTCTATGAGCCACAGAGGAGCTTGGTTTAAATTCGCACAAGTACAGTCACTCAGAAGTGCTGCCCTATCTCCGTGCCAAATCCCGTAACTCAGCTGGCCCATTTTAGGTTTACACTATTTACTTGGGTAAAGCGACACTTCTGTGACATTGTTCTTGTTATCAATTTCAATGGGAGGTTGGGTTCATAAATTCGGCACAATGAAAAGGTAACAAAACGCCGTTCCTCGAACGGAACTACGACTTTTAAAGACCTGCACCCGTTACATTGTTACGGAGATCTGCAGAACGGCGCGGTGCAGAGAGGGGACGCTGGACATGGCTTCACTTCCCAGAACTTACACAACTCCCAAAGCAATCAGAGCCGAACGTCCCGCTGTGAGGGTACGAACGTGTATGTATCAAAAAGACCGAATCAACAGACACCGATAGGAGCCGGGACGGTGGGAGATGTTTAAAAGCCACTTTCTGTAACGCGGTTCTTCGCAGAGTGGTGGCACTTTCGTGAAGGACGTGAACTTTGCACTGCTTGTTGCAACAAACCATAGAGGAAGTTTACCTTAATCTGTGTCTGTAGGACAGTGCCGTGGCCGGCTACCAGCAGGATGCAGATCATGGATGCAGGTCGGGTCGTTCAGGTGAGGCTTTAAAAATGCAGATCCCACCGAGGACCGTCAAGACTCTGACCTTACAAACAGGGTATACTTCCAGGTGGACCCTTCAAATTAAAATACCACCGTTTACAACTCAAGCTAACACATTCATAGATAAATAAAAAAAAACAACAGCATTTTACTATTTACATTTTTATTATAAAGACATACAGTTGTCATCCAAAGCAGGACTTCCTAAACACATTCCATTCTTTACTTAGTGGTTACATTGTTGCAATGTAACTACAGTCCACAACAAGCAGAGAAACGAAAGCAAAGCCAGACTTTAATCTGGATGATAAACTTGGTATCGACTGGTTAAAGTGACAATGATAAAAGACATCAACACAAGAAAGTAATGTCTGGAGACATTAAAATGAGTGCTGTTTATACTAAGTACTACAGAGTTTAAGCATAAGAAGAGCTTCCTGTACTGGAGTTGAATGATCGATCATAAATGCTCATAGTAAAAGGCATCAAGAAGAGCTTTCCTGAATCTCATTTTAAAAAAAGAAAGAAAAAAAAAACACACACGCTGCAGGCCCATTAAGTTAAAAAATAATGTTATAATTCCTAGGTAAATTACATAATTGCTAAGAGCTTAAAAAACAACAATCTGGAAAATTTCACAAAGGGTGGGTGTAAATATTCAAAACAATATTCTAATAATTAACCCATATTGTGCATGCTCAATGACAAGATACATATTTTATAAGCATTTCAAGTACTCTTTTGGCCTGTGTGTATTCATCTTCAAATACTTCACTGAGGGTCCGAGCTCGATGACCCAACAATGCCATGCTGTCGCAAAAGGTTCCTCAGAATCTGATTCTTGGATTCCCAGTTTTCCACCTATGAAAACACACAAATAAATGATCTAATTTCTTAAGATAGTATTAGAAACATGCTGACTATAAACTAGAATTTACAGGCAAAGACTTTAATGATGTAAGCAGAATGGATAAGTTACATCTTAGGATGACCTCTTGACCCGGTGGAGGTGGTGGGAGTCAGAAGGAATACGCATTTACATCTCTCTTGTTAGTTGATTTTTTTATGCACAAATATTACAAGTACTTTTTTCAGTTTTTTTTAAAATGCACTATGTTATTTTTCAATAATTTCACAGTATTTTTCTACACTCTAAATTCCACCCTTATACCTTTTGATTCTTATTTTATATATATATTTTTTGCATAAATCTACTTGTTTCAACATACCTGTCACTTAGTTGATGAATTTCCCTGCAGAAGAACAGTAAAAGTTTTTTTTTTTTTAATTCGGACTGCATGTAGTTGTGATTGGCCACAAGAGGTCGCCAGAGTTCAAACTTAAGCAGTCGGAATCAAATACTGATCTCATTTTTTCAGGAATGTCTGGCATATTAGGGGAATTGTAGATAAAAAAACAAACAAAGGGAGGACTAAAAAAAAGAAAACACTCTGAAATTCTGAGTTTTTTCTCAGAAATCTACTCCATATTTTGCTATCTACAATGACCCTAACACACCGTCATAGTTTGCAGACTTCCATAATTGCACACAAATTTCCTAAGAACCACTTTTCCATCTTGCTGAAGATGTCTGTCCACAACATAATAAACTACTGGATTTAAATTGCCTTCCAATCTGAACATAACAACCCTCTCTATATATTCACATTTATTTCCTCCTAATCATGCTGATGAATCGCGTCCAAACGGTATGATTAGAAGACACCCGTTAATGTTAGACACACCGCACGCTGACGTACTTCCTGCCGTAGTAGTTGGTTGTTGACCCGCAGTCGTTCCAGAGCGCTGCTATCTTCTCCCAGCTTCATGTTGCTTTGTCTCAGCTCTTTGATGTAATCGCAGGCTTTTGAGAGGATCCCCCCTTTGCTCTGTAAAAACGCCCGGAAATGATGTGAAAAGTCGAGGCAGACCAACGGTAGCTGGTCAGTTTTTCCCGGGGTCAAAGGTTACCTGGCCTGTCTTGGTGTAGTCGATGTTACACTCTGGGATGGTCTTTGAAAGCTGAACAATCCAGTTGTTGATCTTGTCCCTGCGCCTCCGCTCCACTGTTGGAACATTGTTTTTAAAAATGGAAATTTCTTAGGAATTAGGAATCTAAGACGCAGAAAAAAAAAGAGCTGATAATATCAAACTGTTAGTGAAACTGTGTTTTACAATGACTGCCTCAGAGTCTAATATGAGTGTTTCCCTGCTTGTCACAGCTGGAAAGATAGAGAAAACTCTGTTCTTATTTTATCTTAAAGTGAATTAGGAATTAGCTGAAGTTAGCACCAGCAGGACAGAGGTTTGCAAAAACTGGAGTTAAAGAAATAATAGCCACCAAAGCGCTGCATCTCTAACCAACAACTAGATGAAAACCCAACAAAATCAGAGTGCGTTAAGCATGCATGCCAACCTTCGTTGTGCTGCGCTCGCCGTTTTTCGTCCCTGGAGCCCCGAGGAGCTTCCTGCTTTCTACACACACAACAAATAGATTTAGTTGCTTTATTTTGGGGGGCTTTGATTTGAACCAAACGGCATTCTGATGAGTCTGGATGTTCTCACGCTATGTATGGCTGAGTGCGCGGCGCTATTGTCCTCTGACTGGATCCGGTTAAAACTTCCTGGGGTGACATCATCACATAAAGCTGACCTTTGAAATAAAACCTTACAGTCAACTGCAGAAAGTGACATCTCTTACTCTACTGCTAATTTTTCGTCCTCCTCTTTCCACAGCTTTGGACTTGGTGTTTAAGGAGGCAGTATCACAGGTTTTCCAGTCACATAGTGCCATTTTACAGCACAATCAATATTCAGTTATATTCAGTTGTTATATAAATCAAATATGACTTAAAAGAAGTTGACATTGTAATTTAACACCTTAAAATTGGGTTAAATTAAAACTCCTCTTCATGAAACTCTGCCTTCAGGAAGTTGTCTCAATATGGCTCCTCTATTAACCTCTATACAACGTTTTTCCCAGCGTTGCGCTGAGAAGTAGCTCTTATAATGAGCTCAGGTGTTTGCTAATTGCTGCTGGCTAGTCTGAAGGAGTTGAGTGAGAGGGCTACTCCTCCTCAGAGCTGCTTGGAAACTGCAGCTCTGAGGAAGAGTTGCGTCTTGAAGGCGGAGCTAGGTCCACCCAGGCGTTTAGCACGGCTGAATGGTTGCCACGGGAGATTAAAGGATTTCTCAAACATGCATGAAAGAACACTTCAGGTATGTTTTTGATGAGGGAATAACATTATAACATAATGTAAAGCTCAATAACGTTGATTTTACATAATACTGCCACTTTAATTGTGCATAGCTTACCTGCTGGGGTGGTCTGGCCCAGCAGCGTGTCAGTAGCTTGCACTGTGGTTACCATGGTGCCAGCAGTGGCTTCTGCAATGGAGGCTGGGTAATAAGCGTACTGTGCCTCAGCGCTGCCGTCCCCTTCCAGCCCTTCTGGCTGAGAGATGACCGCCTAAAACCACATATTAAAGACCAACGGTCACTGAATGGACGATGCGCATTTTAATGCCAGTGAAGATGCAAAACATTTCCAGCTGAATTTGTTTAGTTTTTACAACTAGTGTATATTTTAGGGCGTCAATCTATTGTTCAATAAGGTTGGAAACTGTATGTGCTGCTGATACTGCTCTACAGCCAGAGGGCGCTATTCCTACCTGTGTGACAGTCTGTGTGGTTGCTGGGAAACCAGCGACCAGACCAACAGCCGCAGCTCCGTCTGTCTGGGCCTCCAGCTGGCCATCTGACACCTGGATTACTCTGTAGGTCACCTGCAACCCAACGGGGAGCCGTCAGAGCCCGCGCTCTTTACCACCGCTTCACATTATGAATGTCCAGCTTCACACATCAGCCACACTAATCCGACATGTCACGTAAGTATTATGTGAAAGATGTTACTTTCCAACAAATATTTCCGTCTCCATCGTACCTGCCCACCCGCTCCTTCTGTCTTGAAGACTTGATACTTGATCTGTGGGTCTGTGAAGGTGGCGGCAGACTGAATGGCAGCGATGGCGGCCGGATCTTCTGCTGTAGCTACAGAGCCTAGACCAGTGTTGTATAAAGTACTGAAATCTCAGAGTCAAGTAAAAGTACAAGTACCTCTCCAAAATATGACTTTGGTAAAAGTCGAAGTCACTGACTGAAATGTTACTTGAGTTAAAGTCTTAAAGTATCTGAAACTTCTTGTACTTCAGTATGGAAATTACTGTAAAAATGGATGTACTCAAGTAATGTAATGAAAAGTACAAAAGTAAAACAAAGCAAATGCAGTTTGAATGACATTTTTTATATTTTGGTAAACTTGTCAAATACACTTAAAATAATGTACACAACCAAGTGCAGGCAAAATTAAACCTGCTAATAGATATACCTGCAGGCATCATTTAGTTAAGAAAATTAGGTGCTTTACCTATAGCACAAGGTTAACTTAACCTGCTTTACAACTGAACCAGCTTCTTAGTATACCCTCCAGGACAGAAAATACAAAGTTTTTGTAAGCCTTAAGTTTTCCCTTCAAGTAAGGTCAGTGCTGAAAATGAGAAAAATAAATAGTACAGAAAATGCGGCCAACATGAAGAAAAAGAGCTGTTACGATTACTCTACTTCACAAATCAGTGAATCAGTCAATGCTACAGTCAGTAGGTGGTGCACACAACTGGTCATTATGCAAAAGAAAAAAAGAATTGGGAGGGAAATGCAGCTTATTGGCATCTGTAAACCTGGTTTTGAACTTGCATGCCTTTCCTATATTCGTTAAATTTAGTCTAAATTGCTATCGCTATGGCTTCTGTCCCCCTTGAACAGAGGAGTCTAGGTAGCCTGCTACAGTCAACATTAGGCCTAAGCTAAATACACCACGTGTGGAACTGAAACAATGCCAAACAAAGTTCATTTATGGTCAACGTTTCACAATACAGTAGTGCCTAGTGACCAAGCTATAGTTACTGAAACAGGAGGATTATAACCATTTCATAAGAAGTTACCTCGATGTGTTTCTTCAAGTTGGACGGGGAGTTTTTGTAAGATAGAATTTCCATGTGACTGCTACTGATTGCGAGACTTGCTTTGTGTTTAATGGGAGAAGCGAAACAGGTGTATCCTAATTAAAAGTAAAGAAATCAAGAAATGGCAAAAAATGTGGAATGAAGATAAGAAAGGAAGAAGATTATATGAAGTACAAAAGTCAGTTCAAATTCGAAGCATTAATGAAAGAAACAGAAGAGAAGAAATAATAATTAGTAGATTAAGAGTAGGTCATACCTACTTAAATGACATGCTTTATACAATAGGGAGGAAAAATAATGATAAATGTGAGATGTGGAGTGAAAGAAAATGTATAACACATATTGATGAACTGTAAGTCAAATGAACTCGAAAGGGAAGAATTAAAGAGAATAGTTAGAAATATGGGGCATGAATGGAATCTTAAAGGTATATTAGGAAATGAAGGAAACATAACAGATATTCACAAATTAAGGAAAGCATTGTTTATTTATCTTAAGAATACAAAATTAAAAAATAGAATTTAATAGATATGAAGTAATGCTTCTACACACTCATGTACAGTAGGTGGCGGTATGCACCTTAAAGTTGCTTGTGATCCGCCATAATAGAAAAGAAGAAGAAGAAGGTGTATCCTATTGGTGGTGATGAACAAGCCCAGACAAGCAGGCTACGGACTTTGTTCGGTAGCCTGCTTGCTACTTGCTAATCAGTAGGTGGGGTCAAAACACTTTGTTTCTCTCTCTCGCTTTTTTGTAACGAGTAACTAAACCACACATTGAAAATGTATTGGAGTAAAAGTACGCAATTAAGTTCGGAAATATAGTGAAGTAAAAGTGAAAGTCATCAAAAATTTTCATACTCCAGGAAAGTATGAAGTACTCCAAAATATACTTAAGTAAAGTAGTGACGTATTTTTACTTCGTTACTATACAACACTGGCCTAGACAACCCACCAATTAAAGGGTTAAGAAGATGGAGAGAAAAAAAGCGAGATGAGAAAATGTGTTTTCATTTAGTTGCATAATAATTATGCACAGTAATAGTTGCCCATATTGTCCTAAGGATACCTTCTTGAGGTGGACGAACAGAGAGCTGTAGTTGGTGATTCATAAAACCAATCCAAAATAATCCTTTCCAAATAATTGTGCATAAATTATAAATTAATAATTTGTACAGAGTTTTCGTTGTGCTCTTTACTCTCCTCTGCTGGTAACACTGTTTTGGAGCTCACTCTTTGAAAGTACTAAAAACTCTCTGAGATGCTGGAACATGTTTCATCGTAACCAAAACCTCATCCTGATGTTCTTGATCCTGATGTTTGTGATGATCTGACAAGCTGTTCATCCAACCCCAACGTGCAACGTGTAAGGTAGTTTTGATGCAAACGCGACGCCTGCAGTCCTCTTATCTTTGGAGGTAGCCACCGCTAACAGAAGACTATGATTTCAAGCAAACCTGTACCTCCTTTGTGTCAACCTGCTGCTTCGAACGGCAGAATCCTTTCAGCTGGACTCTCTGAAAGCTTCATTTGTGTGGATGGTATGAACAACAGTCCTGAGCAAAAGCTGAGACTGATGTTTGCTGTGCTGCTTTAGGGATGAATCTCGGATCAGAGATTCTTAGATCTTTTATGGTCTACTAAAGTTCAATAACAAACATCTGAATGGTATGAACAGCTCAAGGCTTTTCTTTCAGCGCGCTCATTTATAGCGTCGACTATTTTCAGGTCATTTATCCTGGCATACTGGCACTCTGAATCAAGTCCTGATTGATGCTGACCAATGCTTGCCTCATCAGAACTTGGAAGTTGCCACATTTCTTTTGTCTGCGTGCTTTATGAGGTGTGAGACGTGGTTCGTAATGTTTTGAGTCCTGAGCAACTTAGGGAACAAATCGTCTTCAGTACCAAACAGCTCCTGGATCGTTGGGCAAAGTTGCTCTTCGATGATGTTTATATTTCAGTTACGGTATCTCGAAAAGAAGCAATCCCACATGTGAACGTTCTCACGCTGCTTCGCTAACTACGTGACACAACTGTGTTCACCTTTCCTTCTCCGGACTTTTCTTTTTACAGATATCGTCCAGTCCACACACTTCCTGCAGACTTTCTGTCTGTCCTGTCACTGCATAAGTCACCTTCTCACTGTGTGTGTGTGTGTGTTGAAATGCAGAAACCTGCCTGCTGCTGTTCTTGAGCAAGCTCTGCACTGGTGGCAACTCACGTCTGAATCGAACAGTTAGGTTTTTAGTAGGATTTTAGAGAACTTCATATGTCACTATACAAACTGAAGCAGTATAATTTCTATCAGCAACAACAAAAAAAGACATGTCTGTACTGAAGACATGTTTTGTCTTCATTACTGAGATTTTTTTTAAAGATAATAAACCACTTATAATGAGTATGAATTTAGTGACCTTCATAGGAAATAAAATGCTACTCCACATTTGTCACTGACTAGTCTAGAAAGACTAAAGGAAAATGTTCTGATCACAATTGAAATATGGCACAAAGCAGTAAACAATGCGCGTTGACTAATGAAAACACAAGTACATGTCTCATGTATCCCCTCTTATTAAAAGCAATAGATCTAACAACCACTACACATATAGTAACGTTCTATAAAAGGTGAAGGTGTCTCAGAAAGCTTGAATTTACCTTCCTCGTTAACAGTGGCGTTCCCGTCCGGCTCCGGGCTTTTCTGTTGGCTGCACGTCCCAAAAACACAAGAACGGAGGTTGTTTTGTGGCTAAATAAACTAAGACTGTATTTTAAATGTTTGACTGTTCACTTTTTTTCTTTATTGTTATCTGGCACAAAACAGCACGATTAGACTACCATCCCACTCACCTCTTCATTTCAGCCGAGGGGTTAGGACGGGCAGACCCGTCTCACTCGCTCCGACAGCAAGGCGGCTGTAGAGATCAAATGACGATTAACAAAACCATAGAGGAACTTCCTTTAAAAGCTGGAACACTGATGACCCAGATAATGGCTCATCTCCGGGAGACGGAACCTGAAACGGCTGTTAGCGTTAGCTATGGCTGGAAACGACAGGCGAGCCGCAGCAACCGTTTCCATGGGAGATGACGGAAACACACCGACTGAGGTTTCCAAAATAAAACAAGGAATTACATATAATACTAGCTTACGAATGCGTCAGAGATGCGACGAATATAAGATATTCAGATGAGTGGGTTTTAGTTGGTGTCAGAATAAGCGATCTGCTTCGTTTATTTATTTTATTGACTTCACAGAGTTTTGTTCGATGTGACTATAGCTAAAGTTTTAATTTGGAAGTTTCACAGGAAGTAAAAAGGTTTCACCGAGGCGAACCGAGACACAGCTAACACTTAACTACTCGGCCAAGAGTTTTTTTTTATTTTTATAGATGTTTCATAAAGAACCTTAGCTTCTCTTTGCTTTGCAGGGCGGCATTGCTAACCACAGTACACAACATTTGGTTTAAATGATGAAGACGTTGCTGAATGTGGCGATTTTAAGACGGACTGCACAAGATGTACTTACGCTGCCCTGGACCCTCATCACGGTTCCGTGATTGGATGTACGCATGCGCGACAAGAAAGTTCCAGATTAATTTAACAAATACGGGTTGACATCTGGTGACATCTAAACTATACAGCAATGCATAAGAATCCAGTCAGTAAATGGGAGTTGCGTTCTGATACTTTTTTGAGTAAAAAATTCCCCGAATTTTATGTCCGGTGATAAAAAGTGGATTGTTGCTTATCAAAATAAAGCACAATGATCGGTTTCTGATTGGTGTTTCGAGACATGAAATAGTCAAGAATTGTTTTTTAAATCATTTTGAAGTTGCTTAGTCCCTAATTTAACATGATAAAAGCTATTATACTTTATGAAGAGCTATATTTGTAATAATAAAATGGCAAAGTGTGAAGACATTCGGCTGAAGTTCAAGGTAATAACAGCTAACATGACGCATGTTAAATAAAACCATCAAAGCCGAGAGGAGTCGCTGTTGAGCTCAGATATAAAGAAACTTTTTTGTTGTAATTTTTCGCCAAAATTGCCATTTACATTACTGAATAAGCCTACAACACAAGCAAATGCTAGTAAAAATATCAATAAAAATTCTTACAACAATTGTTCCCGCGTTCTAGCCCTGTTTACCACTCTTAGAAATTGACATTGAACCGTCCACGGACAAGCTGGTTTTACTTCTACAGCAAATATTTGAGGGAGTTAAAATAAAGAATTTAATCAGTACCCTTACTGAGAGAAACATCCAGGATTTTGTTACAGTTTCGAAACATGTCGGCTGGTATAAAGACGCTCAAAACGCTGGACAGCGCCCGTGGTTTGATCCCGGTTAGGGGAGGGACAACATTTCCGCATAGTGTTGAACGAAGTAACCACTGAGCTAACCCAGCGCGGCTGTCACAGCAGGAAATTTCCTTTATGAATGAAAGCGTTATAATATTTGTCGCTACATGTGAGCGACAATTAGTCACATTTATTCATTTACAATTACTGGAGGAATGTTTTGAACGAAAAGAGCATATTTACTTCACTATATTTGAAAATTATTTTTGAAGTATTGCCATTCTTTCCAGAAATTCTGTTTTAACATATCTTGTTGTTATGTAAATGCAATGAAACCCGCTTATGTTCTGCATAAAAACTTAATTTTAAAAAGTAATTTGAACATAAAACAGTTGGGAACTGGGGTTTTGGCCTTTGTGGGGAGTTCTTTTCTGTCTGCTGCCTTCTCATAGTCTACCACCAGATGGAGCCAGGAGATTGTTCACCTGGAGGGCGGTCCAGGTGTTTGGATTCCATACACCTGCAAGAAATCTGCCTCATCAACTTGGAATATAAGAAGAGTCAGTTGACAGCACTTTAGCGCCTGAGTGTTTGCCTGTTATGGTACTCTGTGCCTCTCTGTGTTTGCCTGTTATGGTACTCTGTGCCTCACTGAGCCTCTCTGAACCTACTAGGCTCTGTGGTTTCCCAGATTGTTTCAAGTTACATTTACCTGTTGATCTCATTGCAGTTTTCCCCTCATGATGCCTTGGATTTTACTCATTGTGCTGCCTCAGTCCTTCATCTTCACGCCTGCAAGTTCCTCAAGAAGACTCTTTGGTCTCTCCAACCACTGCTGCCGATGAACCGCTCCTCCTTCCACTAACCGTGGACTCACTGTCCGCCCTCCTACGCACGCCCCGACTATCCGCTCACAGCGATCACGCTGCTCCATCAAGCATCTGAACCTGGACCACTTCGTGCTCCGCCCACAAAGGTACCAAGCCCCAGTGACTACAGTGTTCTGCCCCACCTGTGGATTCTCAGTAAACATAATTTCACCATCCCGCCTTGTACCGTTCAAGCCGACAACTGTTTTTACCTGCCTCCAGTGCTTCAGTGAACCCTGTCCACCAGCCCCAGGACAAGAAACGCACATTTATTCAGATCATCATCTGTTCAAAATAAACTTTATGGTTTTTTTGTCTCCCCCCACCTCCTCATTCTCCTGAATGTGTTCTGTATGTGGGTCACACGTTTGGCTCCCGACATGACAAAAACAGTTGCATATAACCAGCAACATCAAAATTTCACTCTGTAGAGTGCAGGTCTGGACATCACCTCTAGCCCAGACATCCACTCTCTGTCTTCTCTTCCTCCTTCTCATATGTCTTGCCAAGTGACATCATTGCATAATTTGTTCTTACCTTTCAGTTTTGAAGTTATGAGAACATGTCATTATAGTTTTAGTTCTGTAGGACTAACTTTATTTAGTCTAGGTTTCAGCAGGAAAACGGTTGCTAACAAACATTGTCCATGTTAACATGTTAACATGGACAATGTTAACTTCATTGTCAAATGAAGTTAACAGCTTCAAATTCACCTGGACAGCTTCAAAATGAATTTATTCAGTACATAATGCATTTTTAATTTACTGGCTTGGTTGATTTATTACTAGTTTATTTGCCTAAAGACAAAGGATTAAATGTTTCAATCTACTGAACTACAGGGACACAAACGGGTATTTTGTCAAGTTATGTTTTGTGCTTTTATTGATTCAAGAAGTTTTTCATGGGAAAGTTGAGACACAAATGTTAATACAGGAAGGTCAATGCATGTGTTAGAAAAGAAAACAAAAAAACCTTACTCATCCTTTTTCACATTGTGTTACGACCACAATTCTACATTTTATTGGGATTTTATTGGCAAAACACAAAATGGTTCATTTTGAACTGGAGGAAAAAAGATGGATAGTGCAAGTGTGGTGTGCAGATAACCCCTCCTGACTCCTTCCATAAAGATATTACTTTGTACAACTAACTTTTCTTTTTCTTTTTTTTTTGTTACATCAACAAGTCTTTAGGGCTCTGCTATTTCAAGCACAGTCAGGTTGGAGTGCATTTCAATTCTGGCCACATATTTTCTGCTGAAATTAGGTCTGGACTTTGACTAGGGCATTATAGCTTAAGAATACTCTGAACTAAACCGTTCCATTGTAGCTCTGACTGAGGGTTGTCATCATATGGCAAGATGAACTACACTAGTCTCTAGTTTTTGCACGTTCTAAAGTGTTTTCTCCTTAAATTCCTCTGTCTTTAGAGCCATCAACTCTGATCTGTTTCAGAAAGAGCAGGAGCTTTTAAAGAGACAGAGTTCCAGTTTCAAGGCGTTAAATTAGGAAGCAGAATTTCTTTTAAGTCATATTTGAATAATTTACTTTATAACTGAAGGTAACACAGTTACTTGATTGTGCTATAAAACCTCACTATATGCCTGGAAAATACATAATACTGCCTCTTTAAGGGATTTTTCTGGCTATAGTGACCTTTATATGAGAGAGACAGAGAGAGAGAGAGAGAGAGAGAGAGAGAGAGAGAGAAAATGAACACACACAACCAAATTGAAAGCAAGTGAAGAAAAATATATCAAATCTGCCGCAGTCTGTCCTTCATGTCAACCATCTGTCTGTCTCAAGGACTCCCCACAGAGGCAGAACAATCAGCGGCCACAGGAAGGTTGGAGTCTGGTAAAGCTGCAGGCCTGGGGTTCCAGAACAGATCTTCAGTTTGTCTTTGGGAGAGACAGAAAGTAAAGAAGACCCAGGTTATGTACGTCTGGTCAGTTCTACAGAAGTTACAAATTACAGATGACTGCACTGTAAAACCATGTGGACAAATGAGAAACCGTTATTAATACTGCTGAGGCGAGGCACTGATGGGCATCTTGCTTATTGGTAGGTATTAAAACTGTGCTTTACATTTTAAAAATAGTTCATATTTTAACGTTGCACTCTTTCTAGAAGTTATAAATAGCAAGTAAGCTAACATAAAAGCAGCTACGATTTGTAATTACTCAATGTTAGATGAGGTTCACTAACTGTCTAGGCGACATGTCAAGCCAGTGAGTTAGCAATGTCCATTTTTCACTTTACATAGTGTGACATTTTAGCTGTATGTTAGTACATGAAGTCCATGGGCTCTGGTGAGGGATTTACACCAGCAGCGACGGTGTAAATCGGGTGGGGAGAAGAGCACGCCATGTCGGTGGAGCATCAGACAGAGCAAGTGGGAGACGGGTCAGAGGTCGCGGAGTCTGTCCAACTCCTGACCATCTCAGCAGAGAACATGGCGTGTGGAGAATATAAGATCAGAGGTTGCTGCTTTTGAACATGTAAGTTAGCTTGGTTTCATTTATTCCCTTTGCACATCGTAAGTTGTATTTACATTTTATTTTATGTAGCACAACGTCAGCTGTTGAAAATGAGCTTCAGCAACAATTTTTATCTGTCACTAGGAGGACATTCAGCAGTTGAATTTACAGCAGACACAACAAGTGTTGGAAGCAACGTTTGGAACGGGAACCAGGCCTGATTTTTGAGGTACTCAGCTTCTCCATCATCACCTCCTGTCCCCAGCCAACCATCCTGGTGCATCTACCAGAGCTGCAGAGAGAGGCCTTACATGGTCATGAATGACAGAGCAAAGACACGCCTCCCTGCTCTGATTGGTTGCTTCTGTTCTGGAGCTGTGTATTTTTCTAAATGCTAATAGGGGCTCAGAAAGGGCCAGGGGGACTTGTTCTTTTTTCAAATATTATCTCTCTCATCTTCTATTTTCAAGACATGGTGAGATTTTTCACATATGTGAAAATAAAATATTTTCAAAAAAGTTATTACATACTTTAATGCAAATCGTCCTCACCAAGACCAAGTTACAAAACAAGTCATTTTATCTTGTTGATGCATAACACTGGTCTACAGCCAGAAAATGGTCTGGGGCTTTCCAACAGTTTTAGGGTCATGTTGATGAGCTGAATCCAAAAATCACATTAGTTTTGCTCAACCAGGTCAACTGAACTATGGAGCAACATGAGCATCAAAATGCAGGACTTGTTCTCATTTCTAGATCGGTTTCCTGAGAATCTGAGATCAATGAGTGATGAGCAGGAGGAGAGATTCCATCAGGACAGGAAAGAGACGGAGAATTTTACACAATGAAGATGTAATAATCAATTCACATGTACCAGTGATTATTATTCAATTTACAGAAATCCAAGTTTGTAACATTTAATTAATACACTCTGTTAAAAAACAATTTTTTTTTTCTCCTTAAACCTCTTTGGATGAGAAATATTAACAGATATGGACTGATGATGTCACAAAAATGTCATCAATTTAATCAGAAGATCAGATGTCTCTAAATCAGATTAGAATAAAAACCTGAGCTGGTTGAGAAAAATGGATGTCATTTTTGGATTCAGGGGTGCAAAATAGTCCCAATTCAGTTGGATAAACATAGACAGCTTCCAAAAGATTTTTTTTTTTTTGTAACCCGGTGTAATATTTGCTTAAATAGCTCAACATCATTTTGTGCAGAACTATAACATGGAATTAATGTCAAATACTAACCATTTATGTCCTTTGAATTGGGGTCTATCAGCACTGTTTTATTTTCCGTTCTCTTCTTTCTTTTCAGTATGCAGGTGTAGTTGATGACACTGGTTGGCAGCTGCGGGTCGGTGAACTCGCATGAACTGTCAGAGAACCCTCCCAGGTGAGTCCCATTTGAGTAGAAGTCACAGCTGAAGGATGGAGAGTTCTTGCATTCAGCATAATAACACTTCAACCTTCAAAAGAATAATAATTAAAAAAACAAAAAACAAATCATTTGAGAATATTTATAATTCAATGTCATTATTAAGTGTCAAGAGCGAATTCCAACCTGACGGTGTTGTTCTTGGAGCAGACAGAGAATACGCCAAAATCCCCTTGCTTTTGGGAAGAGACTGAAACTAGAGTCAGATGGCTAGTTGTCATAATGTCAGAAATATCAACCAACTTTCAGCCAACAGCTCAATACAGCTAGATTCACAACATATGCTCTCTCCTAATTGCTTTGTCAAAAGGATTTTTAGACCACAAGTTATGGGGAAAGTTGCTTTTTGTGGAAATTGGGTTCGGATAAGAGACCATGAGCTGTCAAAATCCCATCGGTCGTGGTTAAAAGGGCAGTATTATGTGCGTTTTGTATGGCTGAATAGTTGTCAGGGGAGATAACAGGATTTCTGAAACATGCATACAAGAATCAAGGCAACACTCCATGTATGGTTTTGATGAGGGGATAATAGTATGGCATGATGCAAAGCTAAAAAAAAAAAAAGAAGAAGTCAATTTTACATAATACTGTCCCTTTCACTCTCTTTGTTTTAATAAAACAGTGATCAATATGTAAGCTTGTGGAGACATTTTTAAAAGACACCGGTCTTCAAAAGAGAATAATGGAGCTGATGAATACTTTTTAATAATAAAAGGGGTTATAATAGGAATCCAGTGGACGAAGGTTAAAATTGGGGTAATATGAGCTCTATGTTTAAGTTCTATCAGAACTCCTGCTGCAGGATTTTGGATCAGCTGAAGGCTTTTAGCTTCATTTTCCTGACAATAAAGAATTACAGCAGTCCAGCCGTGACGTATCGAATGCATGAACTAGTTTTCCAGCTTCCCCCCCAAACAGGATATTTTCTAATTTTGGCAGTATTCTGTAGGTGAACAGCTCTGAACTAAGCAGTTTATTTGTCTCTTGTTCAGAGGCAATTTCTTTTTGTGTAAATTAAAGAAAGAGGAAACTTAGCTATGTTGTCAAAACATTCCTGTAAGTCTGCTTAACTGATTGAGGTAATCTGTTTGTATGATTAGATATCATCAGCATTCCAGTGGGAATTTATCATACGCTGTTGAATAATTATACCAATAGGAAACATTTACAGCCAAGAGAATTGCTCCAATCACAGAGCCTTGTGGTACTCCACATGTAACCCTGGAGTGTGAAGATTTATCGTTGACATGAACAAAGTGGAATCTGTCGGACGGACTGGACTTAAACGGGCCTGGTGCTGTTCCCTTGATACCTTCAACACATTCGAGCCGTTCTCAGAGAATATTGTGGTCAGCTGTGCAAAAAAGCAGCACTTAGATCGAGTAAGACAAGAACCAACACAAGTCCATTATCTGTGGCCAAGAGAATATTAGTAGTGACTTTCATCAGTGCTGTTCATGAGCTTCAAATAAATCAATCAAGTTTGTTTGTGTGGCATATTTCAGCAACAAGGCAGGTCAAAGTGCTTTACATCATGAAAAACAGATCACTAGGACCTGTTTGTCCTGATGACATAAATAAGGATGCTCACATACCTATGTAGCAACTAGTTTTAAAAAAAAGAAATTTAGAAAGGAAAGCATGATTAGATATAAATATGTAATTTAGAGAGAAGGTTTCTGTGAGCCAAAATAAATCATTTTGATTATCACAAACCTAAGTATTTGTTTTGTTGGACTGACAGAAAAAAAAAAATCCAACTGGTCCAGCATATGATGATATAAATATTATTTGGGGGCTGTGTTTTTATTTTAACAGAAAAAAAATTCTATTTTTGTAGGCTATAAATGCTTTGAATTTAAAAGGTGTGGACCCCTGTGAGCTGACCAAAAACAAACTGAAAGAATATTTATAGTCTGTTAGATCACCTGAAACAAACAAAACCATTCTCCACATCTGAAAGATCTGAAGAGGTTTTACAAGAAGAATGAACACAACGGCAAAGACGCTGACAGATCTTTACTAAAGCAGTCTGAATGCTGACATTTTACCCCAAAATGTTTCAACAAATTGTTATTGTAAGGGTGTACATACTTTAAGAACAGAGTTAGAGTTTTTGTCGTACTTGGTACATTTATCTTTTTTCTTACTATAAGCTGCACATGGATATTTCTCTTATTAAAAGAGAATTCTTTTTTAATTTTATTTCATTTTTTATTTATCTGGCTTCCTTATTGCTTATTGAAAAACACAAAATCACGGATGTTTCCCACAAATGTATGCACAACATGTATTGTATATCATATGCCATGTTTCATATAATCACATCAGATAAAACGCATTATAACTAACCAGAAATGTAAGAAGAAAAGTAAACATGAACACAGGGAACAGATGAGCGTTTCTCATTTCTGGTCCTCAGCTGTCACAAATTTTAGCCGTTTCTCTTCTGCCACACGTCGGACTTGAACAAGTGGGTAATTAACAGCCTTGTGCAGCACTTGACGGCTACGGAGGAGGTCCTGCGATCATTTGGATCAGAGAGCACATCCAAAACACACAAGGTAATGGTCCCTGCAGACGGGAATTTGAGAAACACTGGAATAGAGCCCCGGACTAACAGTGATATAATCAAATCTGGGGATAAACCGATTAGAGCTGGTTGTGGTGAATGATGAGTTGGGTATACACAACAGCAGCAGCCATGGAAATTCTATTAGAATTGTCATGATTCCCTAAAGCAGAAACCCAAGGCTCCTGTGACTTTTAGCCTCGCAGACAAACATTTTGGTATAAAAAAACCACATAAATACAGAATTCAAGCACATAACTGATAGTTATTGTTTGTTTTAGCGTGACCGAAGCAGACTTACCGATGAGGAGGAAAAGCAGAAACAGAGAGTTGACCATTCGCCTGATCTGTAACATTTGACAGAAAGACAACAAACCCTGTGATGTCGCAGACAGAAACACATAAATAGATGGCATATTGACATATCTAAGACATTTAGCAAGATGCTCCATGCTTTTCTAATATACAAATATTTGGGTCTCATTCACAGTTTAACCTGGTGAAGCACAGAAAATGCTCAGACACACTCCAAGAACAGTTTTAGAAGCCTGTGAAAACCTATGAAAGCACCGGATAAGAGAAAACGTGCACCGTTCCTGCATCCCAACTGGGGAATCTGTAAAAACAATTAGTTTTGTACAACACTTCTCACTGTGGAGCAACAGGTGTCATGGAGCCCCCGTGGTACTGATCAAGTACAAATGAGAAATGTAGCCGATTTTCAGTCTTACCATGGTTCCTTTTCTTCTTTTTTTGTCCTGAGGGTCACAGCTATGGAGGAAATACAAGAATCAGTGTAAAGGGTGGGGCTGGACATGATGAGATAAACAGCTGGATTGGAGCCAGATGGGAGGTCTGTGGAATAAAAATGACTCTGAGTGCTGTACTGTACATCACATACTGTCTGCATCTGAGTGCATTTGGGGATTTCAAAAGTAAGACGTACGAGAGTTTTGGTTTTGTTTTGCCTGTTTTTTCTTTTTGCAACACAAACCATTCAAATTTTAGCTGCTGTGAAAGAAAAAAAATATTCTAAAAGCAATAATGTAGAACAATATTATTAATTTACCCTTCATCAAAATTTGTAACTCTGACTATTTTTTTGGTTCTCCTATATTAACATAGTTGATATATTAATCATGATTAATTTGATTAATCACAATCAATCAAAAAATTAAACAATTTTTGAAATAATTTAGTACTTGATTGTTAATTGGAGTATGCGAAAGCCATTTGCTGACAAAAGCAACATATTCAGAGGAATAATTAAGCCAAAATTCTTTAAAAAAGGTTGTATTTGCGTGCTGACGGGGAGGTGGAACCTGTTGGAGTCTGCAAAAGGCTCGAGACTAAGGAAGAGGCCAGCCTTCCGGCAGGTCAACCAGTGTGAACAGAAAGTCACAGGTACAACAGAATATTTTTAGACCTACCCACGTTCATGAGTATTAGAATGGTAAAGTCTACACTAAACTAGAAAATGTCTGAAGAAATTTAAACGGGGCCTGCCAAAGTGTGCCTGTCAGTTGCCACACTTCGTGGGCGTTCTGATGCTACAAATTAGCATCAATGCTAAAGTAAGCTACAATGTACTCGATAGCATGCATGTTACTCAAACATGTTGAGTAACATGGACTTATGCCATTCAGTATGTTGAAATTAGTGTACAAGTTAAAATGAGCCAAATTGCTAGCATTAGCCAAAATACTGTCAGTAGCATGTGGGGCATCATTAGCATGTTGTCTTACATTGACTTACTCCATTCAGTGTACTAAGCGTTGCTAATAAATAAGAAAAATAGCTAAAAGCTTTTTTTGGGAAAAGGCTAATGCTAATGGGGGGAAGTGAAATGCTAAGGTTTGTGCTAATGTTAATTCACTATCTTGCGCAGCAGGGTAGCGCAATACCCTGAGAGAAAAAGATAGTAAAGGCTAATATTAGTACTAGCCTGAGAGGAATATTTAGGCTAGTATTTTGAAATTCCGTTACAAAACGTAACACTGTGTTCCTGTCGCTCCCCGTGATTAAACTCATAATTGCAATCTTCTGTACTGAACAGTTCTCTGATAGCAGACGGTGTGTCCATAAACAAGTTTACTAAATATTGCACAATAACTGAAAAGAGAGATGTAACTTCTATCATGAATATAGATTAGCCAAAAACCCTTCAAATTACAATGAAATACTGCTACATCCGGTGGGCGCCGGAAGTAACACCCTTAATCGTTTCCCCAGTAAGCCTCCCAGGAATAAGGTGGATAGAATGTTCAGTTCCAATGGTATCAATGACATCAGCGGTTATGACGTCACTCTATGATACAACAAAGGAATCTCTCTCTTGAATGTAGCTCACAGACAGAGTTTTCTCAGACCTGTTCCTCAGTTCTATCGCGACAGATCACTCTTCAGAACACGTTCGAAATTAATCGAAACTAGCGGGATATCGATTCCAGATATTACACGCCTTTCAGAGAAGCAAAAAATTACCAGAACATCAACATGAAGCAACAACAGATTGCTTGTGAGCATGAAGCTTTTCCAGCTGAGCTTTCATGGATCGACATTATGGACCTCAACATCCAAGTCGACTACGACGCTGTCATTTCTTTTGAAGAAGACATAGACAGCCCCATTAAACCGGAAGATGAATCAGCAGAGATCCAGGGGGAATCGGGTCCTTCCGGCGACTCAGAGAGCCCAACATCATTGGAAGTCAAGCAGGAAACAACTCCCTCTGCTGGCTTCGAGATTACCCCCTCAGTGGAAGTCGTGGAGGAAACTAGCCAACACGTCATTGATCTGACAAAGCAGGTAGACCATCTTAAAAACGAATTGCAGAGTAAGATTTTGGATCTCCATGAGGAAAGAGACCGAAGGATTGCGTGTCAGGCTGAAGTCAAATCACAGCAGGAGGAGATTGAGAAACTGCAAAAAATGGTAGTAAAAGAACATCACCTGCGAGTCCAACGTGAACGTGGAAGAAACGTGCCAGAGATGAAAGATGCAGCAAAGGTTTCTTGCTCTTCTAAAGTTACAGATGACAAGACCATTCTTCAACAGCTGGAGTATTTCAAGAGGGAGGCTGAAAAATACGCCTCCCGCAACAAAGGTCTGATAGAAGTCATGGTAGAAGAGTACAGAGTGAGACTTAAATATGAGGAGCAGCTCAAAAGTCACACTGAGCAAGCTTCCAAATTCAAAGCCCAGGAAGAAATGATGAAATCTCTGCAGGGTCAGGTTGCAGACCTGAAGGTGAAGTTGAAACTTGCACTGGAAAATAACCATCCTAGAGTCTCCACCCAACCAGAGGCCCACCTGCAGACAGAAGGCTCCCTACAAACAGAGGAGTCCAAGCAAAGACAGACCTCCAATCAATCAGGGAGGTCTGAGGAAAGACAGACCTCCAATCAACCAGGGAGGTCTGAGGAAAGACAGACCTCCAATCAATCAGGGAGGTCTGAGGAAAGACAGACCTCCAATCAACCAGGGAGGTCTGAGGAAAGACAGACCTTCAATCAACGATTTGTCTCCCATAGCCTGGTTCAGCCTTTTCACCGACCCACTCCCAGGTTGCAACCAGAGGAGTCCAGGCAAAACCAAACCTCCACACAAACATGGAGGTCTGAGGGAAGACAGACTTCCAACCAATCAGGGAGGTCTGAGGAAAGACAGACCTTCAATCAACCAGGGAGGTCTGAGGAAAGACAGACCTTCAATCAACCAGGGAGGTCTGAGGAAAGACAGACCTTCAATCAATCAGGGAGGTCTGAGGAAAGACAGACCTCCAATCAACCAGGGAGGTCTGAGGAAAGACAGACCTTCAATCAACAAGGGGTCTCCATGCATAGCCTGGCTCGGCCTTTGCACCGACCCACTCCCAGGTTGCAACCAGAGGAGTCCATGCAAAACCAAACCTCCACACAAACATGGAGGTCTGAGGGAAGACAGACGTCCATGCGACCAACCTCCACTGGTTGCATGGAGGGCCTTCATGTTGGCATTGGTATGAAGGCCAATCTATGCCCGGCTCGACCTTTACGCCGACCCACACCCAGGTGGTACTAAACTAGGTCACTATCTAAACCCAGGTTTTGCTAAAACTGGGCATTATTCTGAAATTTGAGGCTTTACACAAATTTGGTAAATAAAAACAAACCCAGGCCTCAACGCAAATAAAATTCCTGACTCCAAAATCAATGGAGGAAAAACAAGATCAGTTTCAGAGTTCAAAACAGCATAAGAAATATTATTAAAACTTTCCTATATAAAAGCTGATCAGGTAGAATTTCTCAAAAATTAATTGATTAATTGATCTCTCTAAATTGTCCTAAGGTGTGAATGTGTGTGTGCAAGGATAAGTGTGTTAGATGATGGATGGATGAATATTTGTTAAAAGTGTCTGACAGTAGAATATGAAACAGAGAATCTGTGAAAAGTCCTCTGGCTCTGCTACTGTCCAGAAACAACCAATCAGAACCAAAAGACAAACTTTTGGTTCTGATTGGTTTTTAATGTGTTGAATGTGTCTCAGCACATTCAACACATTAGACTACTAATGTACTGCAGCGACACAATTGGCAGAAATACAACCTAACATTATACCATCATTGTTTATAATGATTTAGAAAACAAAATGCTGTACAGGTTTGTCAAAACTATTTCAACCCATATTAGAACTTTGCATTAATTTCCCTTCATTTTAGTAGCTGCAATTTTGCCTAACCCACACATTTTCCCTAACCCTAACCAATACTAGTCTATTCCTAACCCTAACCTTAACTAAAACTTAATTAGCATCTTACCTCTAAATGTTACCCCTGACCCAAAACAATGAGTCCATCATATTAGGACTGGACTTTGGTCCTAATATGATGGAACTAATGCAGTGTTTCTCCATTCCGGTCCTCAGGCCCCCTGCTCTGCATGTTTTAGTTGTTCCCCTTCTGCCACACACCTGGATTGAATCAGAGGTTGATTAACAGGCTTCTGCAGTACTTGATGACTGCAGAAGAGATCATGCAATCATTTGGATCAACTGTTCTGAAATAGAGACACATCTAAAACGTGCAGAGCAGGAGGTTTAAAGACTGGAATTGAGAAGCACTGACCTAAAGTGACACTGGACATATGATGGTGCGTTCACACCAAATGTGTTTTGAGCATCAGGAGAGTCTGGTTTATATTCAAAGTCTATGTGGAGGAGCGTCGAGGGCTATTGCGGCGCTTCCAGCGTCTAGCGCGGCGCGATTTGAACCGTTTGGAGTGTTTGACACATCTAACACATCCAACACTCTACATAGACTTTGAATATAAACCAGACTCACCTGATGCTCAAAACGTGTTTGATGTGAATGCACCATTAGAATGTTCAGTTCTACTGGTAACAATGACATCAGCAGTGATGACATCACTCTTTGATGCATCAAATGAATCTCTCTTGAGTGTAGCACACTGACTGTTTTTTCAGACCTGTTCCTGTTTCAGACTTATAAGTTATAAGTTATGAATCTTCTACAGGAGCATTGTTAAAATGATTTGAAGGCACAGAATCAGCCCAGTACAGATTCACATTCTCAGGTGAGAGAGACTCACCTGGTATAAAGTTAATTTTTCAGTACTGGAATTACATTTTTTTTTCTCCTCTCCCCTCTTTTGTGGGCTCTAGTGACCCTTATATGAAAGTAGGTTGTCAGAAGAGGGGGGAAGACATGCAGCAAATATCACCCGGTCCGGGAATCGTACCCGCGACGGCCGCGTCAAGGACTCGAGGCCTCCAAACGTGGGGTTGCGCTATCCCCTACGCCACCACAGCACGCCCCACTGGAATTACAGTTATTAATTTAATCAAAGTATGTCATGAATATGTGTGCATGAACTCCATCTTAAGTCCAGAGCAAACTAGTTTTTTTGTTGCTTTTTCCACCACAAGATGATATGCATATAAGATATAACATAAACAGCACTATTCAGAGATGCAATGAGTTTATAGCAGTTGTTCCACCATGTCTGTAGATCTGACGTTTCGCCATTACTGTGGTTCTAAAGAGCAGCTCAGAGGGGCAGACTAAATTCTGTCTATTTTGAGTTTAACTGACACTGTTTTGTGTCAGTTTGACTTTTGTTTTGAGTTGAATTTGGCTCGTTTTATGTTAATCATGTCGCCACAGTTACTTGAGATACCAACAAAAGTAATAGCTCCCCTCTCGGGATTGAGCCGGACGTTTTGATATATATATTGTGAGGGGCAGTGAGTGACTTCAAGTCAGTCACTGCTCTCCCTATACATCACTATGGCAGGCCCCAATTATAGAACCTGAGACAAGATTTACAAAAACAATCATCCTCATTTCCAAAGATGAAAAACAATATGTTCAAAATCTGATTCCAGCTCCCTCTGCAGATGACTCCCTCACACAGCTCTCTGGTAATCAGTGCACATCCTGTTTGTGAGGAAGGGAAGCTAAGACCCCCAAGGGGGGCATAACCTCCACAGCCTAAAGGTAAGGTTGAAACCAATTAGCATGATGTAATGTGTTGGATTCACAGCTTTAAGCTTCACTTGCTCCTCTGGTCTGATCATGGTGAGTGTGGGGACCAGGAGAGTGAAGACAGTTTTATCTGTGCCGCAAGACTAAACTGCAATGTAGCACTTTAGACAGAACTCTACAATTACAATCAAGGGAAATTAATCTTTAGCAATAATCCGGCATTAAATGGTAACAGATTCTTTCTCTTTTTCCCCTCTTGAACAGTTGTGAACATCTCAGTTAGCATCCAGATGCTAGCATCCAAGCTATGAGTACAGGCTTGTGTCTGATTGGAAAACGGAAATGTTTTTTTTTTTGTAGTAATCAACGTGTCGATGCGACTAAACGTCCACCTCACAATGTAAACCAACGGCTCCAATAAAACAGATTTGAATAGTTGGTTTCAGAGCCTTAGGAAGAGTTCATATTTCTCAGTCTCTCGTAATGTAGCAATATGTTGCTTTACACTTCATTTAAGTTGTCAGTGGTTCCCTCGTTAATGAGAACATGTTATAAACTCTAATGCAGCATTGATTCCAGACAGACCATACCGGTTTGTGGCTCAACCCGACTCTCCACTGCTGAATACTCTCTCTCTCTCTCTCTCTCTCGCTCTCTCAGATGTTCTTGCTAATGTTATTGATCCTTTGACAGTAAATCTAATTAGCTGAGTTGATCATTTATTTATATTTAGTATGACTGACATTTATGTTATTTCTACATAAAATTTAAAAGAGATTATTTTCAATTGAAAGAAAGTATGTGGAACCTTAGAAAAAAAGATTTATTGCATCTTTACGTTAGTTTTTTTATGTCACATGATTTCCAACCTAAATAGGCCTGGAGAATAAACCAGTAAACCTGTATATGTTGATAAACACATGGTCAATATCATATTACATCAGATAAAATATTCAATAACTTCACTGAACTCAGAATCAAAAAAACGGTTGGCATTCTGGGAAATGTAGACAGAGGAAAGGCTTTAACCACTCAACCTCTAACGGACAGTTAAACGAGGTTGGTGATGTCACAGTGGGACAGCGGGGAGGCGGGGTTTAGGAGAGAGAGAGGGATGTACGGTCCCTCTCTCTCTCAGACCATCAGACCGTCAGTTCCCGAAACTACACACACACACACACACACACACACAACAAAAACCATCATAAAAGCACACACAGGGTCAGTGCAAATAATACAAATAATTCAACAGTTAAGTGAAATAGTCACCCACATTTTTTACAGATTTAACAACTGTTGTATCGAGAATAAAAGTTTTATTGAAATCATGTCAAATCCTTCTCATACAGTGACAACTTCTTCTTCTTCCTTTTGTTATGTTTCATGGTGTTTGGCAGACCAGCTGTGACATTACCGCCATCTACTGAACTGGAGTGTGGAGAGGAGATAAACAGAATAACTAATCATGTGAAATCAACTTGATTTTTCAACTAAATTTTCTCCATTGAGTTTCTATTTAAAACAAAAACAAAACAAAAAAAACCTCAATTTGATCTTTTACTTTATTGACATCACTACTAAAAATGTCATCAATTGTAAGTTGAATATTAATTTTAGTAATTTCTTTTTGGAAATGCCTTCTTTCTGATTCATAAGCAGAACATTCCATAAAAACATGCTGAGCCATTTCAGGGAGATTACAATCATCACAATTACTTTAGGAGATTTAACGCACTGATTTAATCTCTGCCACTCATCTTGCATAGGAAATCCATAGAGTTGAATGCTCCATAGATTTCTTATGGAGAGTCGCTTTGAGTTGCCAAGCGACAGTCTCAAAATCTTTAGGATATAAGAGCAGAAAATGAGCGAAAATACCAATCAGTCAGTGTTTTATGTGTTTTCTTTTCCCATGTTTTTGTGATCCTTTCGAGTTACTGTGTTCATATTCACACAAGGGGGAAACGTCTGTTTGTAGTGAAGAGGTCAGGGTCTGTTTGCATGACAAATTCAAACATTTTACACAGTTTATAGTGCAGTTGTGTAAAATCACCCATGACTCTGATACCAGACCACAGAGCAGTATTGACGTGATTCCGATTGTTTATTCCGCTGTTGAACTTTGACCTCTCAGTGGTGGGTAAACACAGAAAAGTAGCAGGATAGTCATCAGATCAAACAGTTAGAAAACTTTGGTCTCCAATCTGAATTTCAGTTCGAGGGACTTTTGCATTTTACATTTAATAGATCCACATTATTCAAGTGCAGAGATGAAAGGCAATCGAAGGGTGTAGGTGGAGCCTGAGTGGGTGAAACTCACCCAGAGTGGGTGAAACTCACCCTGAGGGAGAGTGGGTGAGTGAGGGAGAGTGGGGGGCTCTGTTATCTGCAGACTGAATCTGAGGACATTCACAGACAGTCATGGATCATCCATGGACCCAGATGTGGAAATGGACTCTGTGTGTCCTCTTGTGTGGGATGTCTGTGGGCCGAGGATCAGCTACACCGTGAGTCTTCCTGCATTTTTAAACAATAATGCGTTGACATTATTGAACCATTTTCAGATTCCGTCAAAGTCTGATTACTTAATGCAGTGGCTGCGTGTGTGAATCTGTCTGTAGACATTACATGGTGGCCATCCCTGCTGTTCTTGAGTCTGGAGCAGAGACTAAATTCTGTGCCAGTCTCCTGCAGCCCAATGAGTATCTGCTCATGACTGTCACTCTGGTGTCGCAGAACAGCAGCGTAACTCTGCTGGAGAAAACATCCAGCACAGAATTGAATGAGTGCTTCCAGTTTCAGGTCAGCACCCAGCAACGCTTTTTATTCACCTGCTTGTATTTAAACGTGTCAGTGTCTTGAATCCTCACTTGACAGCAAACTATCAAGAAACATATCCTTCTTAATTTTTTACAAGATCTTTTTTAAAAAAATAAATAAATAAAAAATTAAAGAACACCGTGGTGCTGAACACAACAATCCAGTCTTCTTTTTCCTCTCTGTTAAAGGGCCAGTACATTGCTCTTTTTGTCTACACCCAGTGTGGATAGACATTTAAAAAAACCATAAAGCATAATTGAAATGCATACAATATTGCAACTTAATTCACCCAGCGTATAATGGGTTTACATCAGTGTCAATGCAGATGTCTTTATTTTTAACAAATGTTGTTTTTTTGGGGTTTTTTTTTTTTTTACAAAGAAAAGAATGATGGTGTTAATAGATATCCTAAACATACACAATTGAAACCATATATTTATATACAGCTTTTTCTCGCAGTCTGAAGTTAAATCAGCCCAAACTCCTGTTTCTGTAGGCTGGTTAGAATCACAAAATTATTTATATTTGCCAAATTCCAAAGAATATTGTTTTAGTGATTTTTTTTTTTGTTAGTTTTTTTTGTAACCTCCATGAAATTGAGAAGTTTACATATTTTTGATCAATATCAGAGTTAAATGTTTTTTGTTTTTTTTAAACTGTATAGCTTGGATCAAACCTTTTGGGTTACTTTTCACCAGCTTCTCAAAATAGTTCTGGTCCATTTCCTCCTGGCGTTTAGCAAACCAAAATAACTTTGATAACTCTTAACTCACCTAAAAAAAAAAATTATTTATCTGTAATCTGTTGAGCAGGTAGGCATCTTTTAGATTTATTGAACTCAAATAAGAGAAAACACTAATTTTGTGCTTCAATGATGTTAAAACGGTTTGGTCCTTGAATCATTCGATGAATGGTTTCAGCCCTACCTGCCTATTTCAGTTATCATGTAAACTGGCTATATTAGATTTTTGACACTCCTACGTTGAACCTTTGTAGGACACGGTGGTGGCTCTTCAGGCTCTGTCCCTCTACTCCAGTCTGGTGTTCAGTCCTGAAGGTTCCAGCACAGTGACAGTTCAGTCTCCCAGTGGTCCGCTGACCTTTGATGTGACCCCAGACAACAAGCTGCTCTACCAGGAGAAGATTCTGCAGGGTGAGGCAGGAAAGTACAGCCTGGAGGTGAAGGGGACTGGATGTGCCTCAGTTCAGGTCGGTGTTGTTCGCTTCCTGCTCAGATTCACCAGGCCCTGCAAAGTAGTAATACAAATTAAACGTTCAGACAACTTTAGAGAACACGTTTGCTTTTGACGTTTCAAATATGCATCAATAATTTCACCAGTAAAATCACAAATACACTTTTGACTCATCAGCAGGTCCTTACAGGATAACTGGTGCTTCTGCTTAAATAAATAAACTAAACCATATTTATGTTTCTCACATTTCTCATCAGTTTAACATCCCAACCTTTACCGACGCCACCACACTGAGAGTGAAGGTTGAACCAGAGGCCGACTGCAGAGGCCCTTCTCACAAACCCAGACTGAACATTCAGCTGCAGTCCCTGTGAGTCACATGTGTCAAACTCAAGGCCCGTGGGCCAAATCCAGCCCCGCGTACCTTTTTATGTGGTCCTCTAGATTCTAGACTAAACACTAAGTGTGCTTAAATATTATGTTGTCAATAAAATCAATGCAGTTTTTATCTGCTCACTGCCAAATTATATCAATCAGTTCCTCCAGTTGCTTGAGAATTATCGTGGAAATTCACGCAAAAGCAACAAATCCTCACACTTTTTTACGCTAATTGGGAATTTATTGCAGATTTTTGTCAAAGAATCTTCTAAAACTTTCTTATTTGTACTAAACAGCTGCCTCAGCTTTAATTTATATCAGATTATAGTCTGTAAGCTATACAGTGAGTAATAAAATGTTGCATTTACTGTCATAAATAAGAAGAAATATTGCAAGTATTTCCAAATTAGTACCACAAAAACACACACACAAAAAAAAATCACAAAATCCTGGAAGGACTGAAAAGATGTTCAGTAATAATACTTAATTTTAAGAATTCATTGATATTTTAACAGTTTATGAAAAGGTTTTATCAATACATTCTGGCACAACCGGCCCTGTAAGAGCATATAAGATCTTGATTGGGCCCAAAACGAAAACAAGTTAGACCCCCCTGCTGTAAGTCATCAAAAAGCGTCTAATTTTAGAAATAAAACAGTTTTGCACTGAAGATGGTTGTCTGCTGTATCGGGGACAGTGGAAATGAGGACACCACAAACATGGTGATTGTGGACATCAAAGTTCTGACTGGATTCGCTCCAGACTCAGTCACTGAAGAGGGTAATGTTTACTACCAGACTGTCAAAGTTTGTCTCAGGCGTTGCCATGGTAATGGTAATAAACAGCTGCCTGGATGGTGTCTTTATTACAGCTCAGAGCTGCCCAGCTTGTGGACCGTGTGGAACAGAAGGATAATCATGTTGTGATGTATCTTCAGGAGGTAAGAGGAGTTCCCAGCAGTAACAGAGGGTGGCGGTCTACACATTTCTAAACCAGGGTCTCATCATTTCTTCTTCCATCAGCTACAGAGAGGGGTAGCCATCAACCACAGCTTAGAGCTCCAACAGGAGCTTCCAGTGCAGAACCTAAAGCCAGCTTGATCAAGATCTATGACTACTACCAGCCAAGTAAAGCCTGATTCCTTTACACAGCTTAGTTTGATGTGATTCTCCTATAATATATTATTTTTTCTTTCTGACAGGTGACCAAGCTGAGACCGAGTACAACTACCCTTGTGCTGCAGGTAACATTGTCTCACTCTCATAGAAAAATGGCAGCATGCATATTGTTTCATTTACGAGATGCAGTGGTAAAGACATTCTCACTTGCTGCATTTCCATCGACCATATCATTGGGCAGTCTGTCATTTTGAAAGAAAAAATTGCTTAATGGAAACACGGCAATTTCAAAAACACTACGTTTTTGTTAAAAGGTTTTTTTTACTCTAGCTTTAATTTCTATCCAGTCTGGTGTTCAGTCCTGAAGGTTCCAGCACAGTGACAGTTCAGTCTGCCACCCCAGCATCAGGTGGGGTTTTTGGCTGGTTTATTTTACAAACCTGCAATGTAAACATGTTTTTTCCCATCACATGATAAACAGCCAGGTGTAGCCACTGGTGGAAACCATGAAGAAGGAAACAGGAAGTATTTATAGGATGATGGCGCAGCATGCTTTTTAGCGACTTATCGCGTGAACAAACTTATTCACATGCTTTTTTAATTTAGTTTCTGTTACGACTGGAGTCGTTAAATGTGATTATGTAAATGAGTGTGCAGGTACTTGTTTTTGATTGGTGCCTGGAGGACGACGGGGGACGTCCGATTGGTGGCTTCCCGGATGTGAGGAGTATAAAAGCGGCTGACGTGGACTTCCTGGAAGATCCCTCCTCTGCTCATCTCAACCGGCCACACTGTTTGTTTTGTTTGTTAAACATCTTGGTTTGGAGTTTGTAGGAGTGAGCTGCCATTTATGTTGCCTTAGTTCTTTCCTGTTTTTTTTAGTTAGGGAGGTACGTTTTTGTCATTTGGTTTATTTATTTTCGGTTAGGTAAGTTGATTATTATTTAGATAGTTCCTTTTGTTTGTTGTTTTGGCACTAGCTCATTCTGAAGTTATATGCTCCATTTTTGTTATATTTAAATCAAACATATATTTTTTAATAAATATCACTGTAAAATGTTTAACTTTGTATGTGTTGGCTGTTTGGGATGGGACGAGGAGGGACCTTTCATGTTATGATCTGGCCACCCCTAGACGGGTCGTAACAGTTTCTGATTTAATGGACACATCATGATTGCAACATTGGTTTTGCGACACATTTTTTGTGCACATTTGTAATGGCTGCAGCTACAGATGAAGAGGTTTACCCATGCAACACATTTGACTGCACCACTGGTCTCAGACTATTAGCTTCTGTGACTCCATCCAATTTGTTTTTCTTGTTTGTTTGTTTTTTTTTCAATCAGTTGGAAGTTGACAATACCCAAGTCTCTGAGATATAAAGGAGCACATAATCATCAATTTCACACATTTACAGTGTTAGTTGTGTTTGATCCTTTAGCTGATTATTGGTATATTGATTTCTGTGTTTGAAATCAAGATTAAAACTGCATAGACAACAGAAATGCACAGAGACGAGGCGTTTTGGAACATCAGTGCACAGTGACCTTCTGAGACAAATGCAGTGATAGCAAAGTGCATCTTAAATGTGATCCCATTAGGTGGAGGTTTATAGATGATAGATGATAAACTAGATTTATAGATGATAAACCTCTATTTAGAAAGAGAGGCTACAAAAAAACTTTTAAAGTGACTTACTTATGCTGTAAAAGACAGCGGAGAAGCAGAGGAAATTATTTTTGTTTTTTACACATTAAGCATTCCTTGGCTCTATTTACCCTTTAGTATTCTAATAATATTTTACAGTGTTTGGAACCTAATAGCTTCGTTGGAAAATTATTCCAAGCACAAAGCTTAAAGTAAATCGAGGATTTGAGGACAAACAACAATTCTCCAAATAAGTGCACATTTTGTTCCAAGTGCAATTTTAAAATAACTCTTAATTTTGTGAAATAGAGAAAATGTTTTCCGACTCCCTTTGCCAAAATAAAAAAGATGTCTAAAAGCCATTTTGTTTCATACCAAATGTAAGTAGTAGAGATTTTAACAAATTGTTTTTCTTCTATTTGCAGCATGAAGAGTGAGGATCACATGAAGACACTAACGTCAGACCAATGATTTTACACTTATACAACCTAATTCATGCAAATATAAATATTGTGTTTAGTCAGAATTCTGACAGTCAGAGGAAATGGACACATTTGGCCCTTTGGGCTTCTGTATCCTTTAGTTCAGTGACCTGAAATCTTCATTATTCAAACACATAATTATATCCACCAGGCAGTCAAGAGTGACCACTGTGAAAAAAGGCAAATCAAACTAAAAAATATTTGTTGCTGGAGTACTTCCAAATTTTGTATTCCTCAAAACGAGGCTTGGATTCTGAAGATAACTGAGTTTTGAAGTTTGTGAATGGACTCAGAATCATCCATGTCTATATCTTAATACACACAAAACCCTTGCTCAGTGTTGTCAGATGCGGGGGAGGAGGAGGGGGGGGTTCATCAGGCTTTTTTAAATGAGATTAGCTGGTAAAAAACTTTGGGCAGGTTGTTAAAACTTGGACTGACTTTTCAAAACATTTGGTGGGTTTTTAGAAAGTGTTCATTGGAAAATTCAGTCAAAATAGTTGCCACTGAGCAGCAGAGAAGCACAAAATGTCTGTACATTTTAATAAAGTGCAGTGTCCTTGCACTCGGTGAATTTATTTTTAAACATGTAGAATCTAATGTGATATCGTCATTGATTAGGAGTCAGTAGTTCATCAAGTGTCACTATGCAATAGTATTGTAAAAGAGAAATGCCAGTGCAGCTTCGTGATTTAAAATCTCATTGTGTCATCTCACTATTTCACAGAGGGACATGTAGGCTGGATTTTTTCTCTCTGTTAATAATAAACACCGTTTAGAAACTGTCTTTTGTGTTTACTTGTGGTGTCTGACTAGTTTTTACATTGGTTAAGGTTCTGAAACACAGAATTGCAATAAAGATGCTTAAAAATAGGAAATAAGGAGGGGGCAAATACTTTTTCACACCAGCAACAAAGCAGTTCAAAGCCCTTGCATAATAAAAACGTAACACAATAATCAGTTATTGATCCACTATAAGGACTTTAGAGCTGGATGATGTGCTCCGTCTTCCTGGTTTTAATGAGAACGCCAGCAGCAGCTGCGTTAACTGGAGCTGGAGAATTTTTTATTTATTTACTTCGCTTTTTTTAAACGGATCTATGAGAACAGTGTCACAGTAATAAATGCAACTAAAGATAAACACATGGAGGAGTTTCTCTAGATCTTGTTGAGACATTAGCCCTTTAAACTAGAAATGTTCTTCAGGTGGCAGACTGAAGAACGGTCTTTATGTGTCTCTGGTTCAGGTCAGAATGAATCACTACACCCAGATTTTGATCAAGTTCTCTAGTCTTCAGCTGTAATAACTGAAGCTGTGTGTGCTGACTGACTCCAAATCCTTCCTCTTTGGGTCCAAAGAGGAAGATAATAACTTGAGTTTTCCTTCTGTTCAGCTGGAGAATGTTACACCACGTCCAAACGTTGATTTGTTCTAAGCATCTGTTCAGGGCTTGGATGCGTTCAGAGTCACCTGGTGACATCGTAGAGCTGCTTAAAAGCTGTGTATCATTGGCATAGTTATAGCGACTATTCCTATTGCTTGTTATAATCTGAGCTAGAGAGACCATGTAGATATTAAACATGAATCCCAGGATGGAATCTTGGGGTATGCCACATGTAACTAATGTCCGCTCTGATGAGATGTTACCTACAAATAAGTCCCTGTTCTTCATATAAGACCCAAATGGGTCAAGTACTGTACCAGAAAGTCCGACCCAGCTCTCTAGTCGGTTTATGTCAGAGTCAAAAGTATCAAATGCTGCACTGAGGTCCAACAGAACCAATTCTGTGGTTCTTTTTTTAAATAGATTTTTCTGATGAATGGAAGGTTGGAGACTGGCCTGTATTTATGCAGTGGTGAATTTTACAGATCGTTCTTGTTTTATTAGTGGTGTTTGATAACTGCCGTTACTTAAGCCTCTGGGAAAACATCTGATGAATGTACTACTTGACTCAGATCAGACACAATCACAAGCAAAAACTTTTTTATGGGTAGGATATCAAAACAGCAGACCAGTAGTACACCAGGCAAGTAAACCACAATGATTTTTGCAGTCAGGTGTCACCTATAAAGCATTCTCATACAAAACTGCCAGAAAAATATACCTTGAACAGGCAACAAAAGCAGTGCAAGACAATGGACCAGATTTCACAAAGACAACACAAAAGGAGATGTTTTCAGGACTCAACTCGTCCTCCCATAACAACCTCTGTGTTTTAAACAGCACACTGCACAGAGATCCAGCTTGTCTTTAAAATTGCAACTTTTATGTAAAAGGAAAAATATATAGTTTTTTACATATTTGTTAAAATTATCATTATGTTGTGACAGTATAAAATAAGACAGTTATTCTGTGAAAAATGTATCACCTCTGTCTGTAGAGACACACTGCTCAGTCAACCTCCCTCATCCCCACAACCTCCTTTGTGCTCTTGGCTAAGTTGCAGCTGGTTTTCCACAACACAGACCAAAGCTATGGCGCATTAGCATGGCTACTGATGACAGTGGATAAACAGTTTTCCTGCAACGGTAAGTTGCTTTCCCACCATTAGCATATTGAGCAACACACAGGAGGTTGACTGACAGCTCCAAGGCCCGCCTCCTGGCTCTGGTAATTGGTTTCACCAATCAGTGCTTTTTTTTTTGCAGATCGCTATAGTAGCTCACAGAGAAGGTGGAGGAGCTTGATATTTTTTCAGATTGTCTGTTTCATCATGCTGTGATGACATGGTGACAGTTTCAATAAATATAGAAAACGCATGTTTTTGCAAAAGTTACATACTGCAGCTTTAAATCTGTCTTGAA